>NW_026600308.1:0-300000 GCF_029448725.1 Salvelinus fontinalis | reverse complement strand
AACCAAAGCTGTGGGAAGTTTCCTTGAAGCCAATGCAGAGGGTAAAGAAAAACAACAACTTAAAATATACCTCATGGCCAGTACGGGGATCGAACCCACGACCATGGCATTATTAGCACCATGCTCTAACCAACTGAGCTAACCGGCCGCTTGTAAAAGAGCAAAATTTTTAGGATGCACAGAGGCTCGGCCAGTGCTGGCGCGTAAACGAGCAAGTCCACCAACAGCATAGCCTGACAAGACTGGACCCTCTTGGTTGCTCCTTGTGGCAAATTATACAGGCTGGGGAATTAGCTCAAATGGTAGAGTGCTTGCTTAGCATGCGAGAGGTAGTGGGATCGATGCCCACATTCTCCAAAAAACACAATTTTTTTGTGGATCCAAGAAAGCTCCAGTTCACACTTCATGCAGTTTTGTCTAACGACAACCTACTGTCATGTAACAATGACAGGCAACTTTCATGTAACACTGATGTCACAATGTCAGATGAAAACAAATGACATGACTTACTTTCAGAGGAGCAGCGTAGCACACACAATTGATGCCCACAAACAAAGCTGTGGGAAGTTTCCTTGAAGCCAATGCAGAGGGTAAAGAAAAACAACAGCTTAAAATGTAACTCATGGCCAGTACGGGGATCAAACCCACGACCTTGGCGTTATTAGCACCACGCTCTAACCAACTGAGCTAACCGGCCGCTGGTGAAGGATCAACATTTTTAGGATGCACAGAGGCTCGGCCAGTGCTGGCGCGTAAACGAGCAAGTCCACCAACAGCATAACCTGACAAGACTGGACCCTCTTGGTTGCTCCTTGTGGCAAATCATACAGGCTGGGGTATTAGCTCAAATGGTAGAGTGCTTGCTTAGCATGCGAGAGGTAGTGGGATCGATGCCCACATTCTCCCAAAAACATTTTTTTTTTGTGCATCCAGGAAAGCTCCAGTTCACACTTCATGCAGTTTTGTCTAACGACAACCTACTGTCATGTAACAATGACAGGCAACTTTCATGTAACACTGATGTCACAATGTCAGATGAAAACGAATGACATGACTTACTTTCAGAGGAGCAGCGTAGCACACACAATTGATGCCCACAAACAAAGCTGTGGGAAGTTTCCTTGAAGCCAATGCAGAGGGTAAAGAAAAACAACAGCTTAAAATGTACCTCATTGCCAGTACGGGGATCGAACCCACGACCTTGGCGTTATTATCACCACACTCTAACCAACTGAGCTAACCGGCCGCTTGCAAAGGAAGAACATTTTTAGGATGCACAGAGCCTCGGCCAGTGCTGGCGCGTAAACGAGCAAGTCCACCAACAGCATAGCCTGACAAGACTGGACCATCTTGGTTGCTCCTTGTGGCAAATCATAAAGGCTGGGGAATAGGCTGGGGAATTAGCTCAAATGGTAGAGTGCTTGCTTAGCATGCGAGAGGTAGTGGGATTGATGCCCACATTCTCCAAAAAACACAATTTTTTTGTGCATCCAAGAAAGCTCCAGTTCACACTTCATGCAGTTTTGTCTAACTACAACCTACTGTCATGTAACAATGACAAGCAACTTTCATGTAACACTGATGTCACAATGTCAGATGAAAACGAATGACATGACTTACTTTCAGAGGAGCAGCGTAGCACACACAATTGCTGCCCACAAACAAAGCTGTGGGAAGTTTTCTTGAAGCCAATGCAGAGGGTAAAGAAAAACAACAACTTAAAATGTACCTCATGGCCAGTACAGGGATCGAACCCACGACCTTGGCGTTATTTGCACCACGCTCTAACCAACTGAGCTAACCGGCCACTTGCAAAGGAGCAACATTTTTAGGATGCACAGAGCCTCGGCCAGTTTTGGCGCGTAAACGAGCAAGTCCACCAACAGCATAGCCTGACAAGACTGGACCATCTTGGTTGCTCCTTGTGGCAACTCATAAAGGCTGGGGAATTAGCTCAAATGGTAGAGTGCTTGCTTAGCATGCGAGAGGTAGTGGGATCGATGCCCTCATTCTCCAAAAAACAGTTTTTTTTTGTGCATCCAAGAAAGCTCCAGTTCACACTTCATGCAGTTTTGTCTAACTACAACCTACTGTCATGTAACAATGACAAGCAACTTTCATGTAACACTGATGTCACAATGTCAGATGAAAACAAATGACATGACTTACTATCAGAGGAGCAGCGTAGCACAAACAATTGATGCCCACAACCAAAGCTGTGGGAAGTTTCCTTGAAGCCAATGCAGAGGGTAAAGAAAAACAACAACTTAAAATATACCTCATGGCCAGTACGGGGATCGAACCCACGACCATGGCATTATTAGCACCATGCTCTAACCAACTGAGCTAACCGGCCGCTTGTAAAAGAGCAAAATTTTTAGGATGCACAGAGGCTCGGCCAGTGCTGGCGCGTAAACGAGCAAGTCCACCAACAGCATAGCCTGACAAGACTGGACCCAATTGGTTGCTCCTTGTGGCAAATCATACAGGCTGGGGAATTAGCTCAGATGGTAGAGTGCTTGCTTAGCATGCGAGAGGTAATGGGATTGATGCCCACATTCTCCAAAAAACACAATTTTTTTGTGGATCCAAGAAAGCTCCAGTTCACACTTCATGCAGTTTTGTCTAACGACAACCTACTGTCATGTAACAATGACAGGCAACTTTCATGTAACACTGATGTCACAATGTCAGATGAAAACGAATGACATTACTTACTTTCAGAGGAGCAGCGTAGCACACACAATTGATGCCCACAAACAAAGCTGTGGGAAGTTTCCTTGAAGCCAATGCAGAGGGTAAAGAATAAAAACAACTTAAAATGTACCTCATCGCCAGTACGGGGATCGAACCCACGACCTTGGCGTTATTAGCACCACACTCTAACCAACTGAGCTAACCGGCCGCTTGCAAAGGAGCAACATTTTTAGGATGCACAGAGCCTCGGCCAGTGCTGGCGCGTAAACGAGCAAGTCCACCAACAGCATAACCTGACAAGACTGGACCCTCTTGGTTGCTCCTTGTGGCAAATCATACAGGCTGGGGTATTAGCTCAAATGGTAGAGTGCTTGCTTAGCATGCGAGAGGTAGTGGGATCGATGCCCACATTCTCCCAAAAACATTTTTTTTTTGTGCATCCAGGAAAGCTCCAGTTCACACTTCATGCAGTTTTGTCTAACGACAACCTACTGTCATGTAACAATGACAGGCAACTTTCATGTAACACTGATGTCACAATGTCAGATGAAAACGAATGACATGACTTACTTTCAGAGGAGCAGCGTAGCACACACAATTGATGCCCACAAACAAAGCTGTGGGAAGTTTCCTTGAAGCCAATGCAGAGGGTAAAGAAAAACAACAGCTTAAAATGTACCTCATTGCCAGTACGGGGATCGAACCCACGACCTTGGCGTTATTATCACCACACTCTAACCAACTGAGCTAACCGGCCGCTTGCAAAGGAAGAACATTTTTAGGATGCACAGAGCCTCGGCCAGTGCTGGCGCGTAAACGAGCAAGTCCACCAACAGCATAGCCTGACAAGACTGGACCATCTTGGTTGCTCCTTGTGGCAAATCATAAAGGCTGGGGAATAGGCTGGGGAATTAGCTCAAATGGTAGAGTGCTTGCTTAGCATGCGAGAGGTAGTGGGATTGATGCCCACATTCTCCAAAAAACACAATTTTTTTGTGGATCCAAGAAAGCTCCAGTTCACACTTCATGCAGTTTTGTCTAACGACAACCTACTGTCATGTAACAATGACAGACAACTTTCATGTAACACTGATGTCACAATGTCAGATGAAAACGAATGACATGACTTACTTTCAGAGGAGCAGCGTAGCACACACAATTGATGCCCACAAACAAAGCTGTGGGAAGTTTCCTTGAAGCCAATGCAGAGGGTAAAGAAAAATAACAACTTAAAATGTACCTCATGGCCAGTACGGGGATAAAACCCACGACCTTGGCGTTATTAGCACCATGCTCTAACCAACTGAGCTAACCGGCCGCTTGTAAAGGATCAACATTTTTAGGATGCACAGAGCCTTGGCCAGTGCTGGCGCGTGAACGAGCAAGTCCACCAACAGCATAGCCTGACAAGACTGGACCATCTTGGTTGCTCCTTGTGGCAACTCATAAAGGCTGGGGAATTAGCTCAAATGGTAGAGTGCTTGCTTAGCATGCGAGAGGTAGTGGGATCGATGCCCACATTCTCCCAAAAACAATTTTTTTTTGTGCATCCAAGAAAGCTCCAGTTCACACTTCATGCAGTTTTGTCTAACTACAACCTACTGTCATGTAACAATGACAAGCAACTTTCATGTAACACTGATGTCACAATGTCAGATGAAAACGAATGACATGACTTACTATCAGAGGAGCAGCGTAGCACATACAATTGATGCCCACAAACAAAGCTGTGGGAAGTTTCCTTGAAGCCAATGCAGAGGGTAAAGAAAAACAACAACTTAAAATGTACCTCATGGCCAGTACGGGGATCGAACCCACGACCTTGGCTTTATTAGCACAATGCTTTAACCAACTGAGCTAACCGGCCGCTTGTAAAGGATCAATATTTTTAGGATGCACAGAGCCTCGGCCAGTGCTGGCGCGTAAACGAGCAAGTCCACCAACAGCATAGCCTGACAAGACTGGACCCTCTTGGTTGCTCCTTGTGGCAAATCATACAGGCTGGGGAATTACCTCAGATGGTAGAGTGCTTGCTTAGCATGCGAGAGGTAGTGGGATTGATGCCCACATTCTCCAAAAAACACAATTTATTTGTGGATCCAAGAAAGCTCCAGTTCACACTTCATGCAGTTTTGTCTAACGACAACCTACTGTCATGTAACAATGACAGGCAACTTTCATGTAACACTGATGTCACAATGTCAGATGAAAACGAATGACATGACTTACTTTCAGAGGAGCAGCGTAGCACACACAATTGATGCCCACAAACAAAGCTGTGGAAAGTTTTCTTGAAGCCAATGCAGAGGGTAAAGAAAAACAACAACTTAAAATGCACCGCATGGCCAGTACGGGGATCGAACCCACGACCTTGGCGTTATTAGCACCATGATCTAACCAACTGAGCTAACCGGCCGCTTGTAAATGATCAACATTTTTAGGATGCACAGAGCCTCGGCCAGTGCTGGCGCGTAAACGAGCAAGTCCACCAGCAGCATAGCCTGACAAGACTGGACCATCTTGGTTGCTCCTTGTGGCCAATCATAAAGGCTGGGGAATTAGCTCAAATGGTAGAGTGCTTGCTTAGCATGCGAGAGGTAGTGGGATCGATGCCCACATTCTCCAAAAAAACAAAAAATTTGTGGATCCAAGAAAGCTCCAGTTCACACTTCATGCAGTTTTGTCTAACGACAACCTACTGTCATGTAACAATGACAGGCAACTTTCATGTAACACTGATGTCACAATGTCAGATGAAAACGAATGACATGACTTACTTTCAGAGGAGCAGCGTAGCACACACAATTGATGCCCACAAACAAAGCCGTGGGAAGTTTCCTTGAAGCCAATGCAGAGGGTAAAGAAAAACAACAGCTTAAAATGTACCTCCTGGCCAGTACGGGGATCGAACCCACGACCTTGGCGTTATTAGCACCACGCTCTAACCAACTGAGCTAACCAGCCGCTTGCGAAGGAGCAACATTTTTAGGATGCACAGAGCCTCGGCCAGCGCTGGCGCGTAAACGAGCAAGTCCACCAACAGCATAGCCTGACAAGACTGGACCCTCTTGGTTGCTCCTTGTGGCAAATCATACAGGCTGGGGAATTACCTCAGATGGTAGAGTGCTTGCTTAGCATGCGAGAGATAGTGGGATTGATGCCCACATTCTCCAAGTAACACAATTTATTTGTGGATCCAAGAAAGCTCCAGTTCACACTTCATGCAGTTTTGTCTAACGACAACCTACTGTCATGTAACAATGACAGGCAACTTTCATGTAACACTGATGTCACAATGTCAGATGAAAACGAATGACATGACTTACTTTCAGAGGAGCAGCGTAGCACACACAATTGATGCCCACAAACAAAGCTGTGGAAAGTTTTCTTGAAGCCAATGCAGAGGGTAAAGAAAAACAACAACTTAAAATGCACCTCATGGCCAGTACGGGGATCGAACCCACGACCTTGGTGTTATTAGCACCATGATCTAACCAACTGAGCTAACCGGCCGCTTGTAAATGATCAACATTTTTAGGATGCACAGAGCCTCGGCCAGTGCTGGCGCGTAAACGAGCAAGTCCACCAACAGCATAGCCTGACAAGACTGGACCATCTTGGTTGCTCCTTGTGGCAACTCATACAGGCTGGGGAATTAGCTCAAATGGTAGAGTGCTTGCTTAGCATGCGAGAGGTAGTGGGATCGATGCCCACATTCTCCAAAAAAACAATTTTTTTTTGTGCATCCAAGAAAGCTCCAGTTCACACTTCATGCAGTTTTGTCTAACCACAACCTACTGTCATGTAACAATGACAAGCAACTTTCATGTAACACTGATGTCACAATGTCAGATGAAAACGAATGACATGACTTACTATCAGAGGAGCAGCGTAGCACACACAATTGATGCCCACAAACAAAGCTGTGGGAAGTTTCCTTGAAGCCAATGCAGAGGGTAAAGAAAAACAACAACTTAAAATGTACCTCATGGCCAGTACGGGGATCGAACCCACGACCTTGGCGTTATTAGCACCATTCTCTAACCAACTGAGCTAACCGGCCGCTTGTAAACGATCAACATTTTTAGGATGCACAGAGCCTCGGCCAGTGCTGGCGCGTAAACGAGCAAGTCCACCAACAGCATAGCCTGACAAGACTGGACCATCTTGGTTGCTCCTTGTGGCAACTCATAAAGGCTGGGGAATTAGCTAAAATGGTAGAGTGCTTGCTTAGCATGCGAGAGGTAGTGGGATCGATGCCCACATTCTCCAAAAAACAATTTTTTTTTGTGCATCCAAGAAAGCTCCAGTTCACACTTCATGCAGTTTTGTCTAACTACAACCTACTGTCATGTAACAATGACAAGCAACTTTCATGTAACACTGATGTCACAATGTCAGATGAAAACGAATGACATGACTTACTATCAGAGGAGCAGCGTAGCACACACAATTGATGCCCACAAACAAAGCTGTGGGAAGTTTCCTTGAAGCCAATGCAGAGGGTAAAGAAAAACAACAACTTAAAATGTACCTCATGGCCAGTACGGGGATCGAACCCACGACCTTGGCGTTATTAGCACCATTCTCTAACCAACTGAGCTAACCGGCCGCTTGTAAACGATCAACATTTTTAGGATGCACAGAGCCTCGGCCAGTGATGGCGCGTAAACGAGCAAGTCCACCAACAGCATAGCCTGACAAGACTGGACCATCTTGGTTGCTCCTTGTGGCAACTCATAAAGGCTGGGGAATTAGCTAAAATGGTAGAGTGCTTGCTTAGCATGCGAGAGGTAGTGGGATCGATGCCCACATTCTCCAAAAAACAATTTTTTTTTGTGCATCCAAGAAAGCTCCAGTTCACACTTCATGCAGTTTTGTCTAACTACAACCTACTGTCATGTAACAATGACAAGCAACTTTCATGTAACACTGATGTCACAATGTCAGATGAAAACGAATGACATGACTTACTATCAGAGGAGCAGCGTAGCACACACAATTGATGCCCACAAACAAAGCTGTGGGAAGTTTCCTTGAAGCCAATGCAGAGGGTAAAGAAAAACAACAGCTTAAAATGTACCTCATGGCCAGTAGGGGGATCGAAACCACGACCTTGGCATTATTAGCACCATAATCTAACCAACTGAGCTAACCGGCCGCTTGTAAAGGATCAACATTTTTAGGATGCACAGATCCTCGGCCAGTGCTGGCGCGTAAACGAGCAAGTCCACCAACAGCATAGCCTGACAAGACTGGACCATCTTGGTTGCTCCTTTTGGAAAATTATAAAGGCTGGGGAATTAGCTCAAATGGTAGAGTGCTTGCTTAGCATGCGAGAGGTAGTGGGATCGATGCCCACATTCTCCAAAAAACAATTTTTTTTTGTGCATCCAAGAAAGCTCCAGTTCACACTTCATGCAGTTTTGTCTAACTACAACCTACTGTCATGTAACAATGACAAGCAACTTTCATGTAACACTGATGTCACAATGTCAGATGAAAACGAATGACATGACTTACTATCAGAGGAGCAGCGTAGCACACACAATTGATGCCCACAAACAAAGCTGTGGGAAGTTTCCTTGAAGCCAATGCAGAGGGTAAAGAAAAACAACAACTTAAAATGTACCTCATGGCCAGTACGGGGATCGAACCCACGACCTTGGCGTTATTAGCACCATTCTCTTACCAACTGAGCTAACCGGCCGCTTGTAAACGATCAACATTTTTAGGATGCACAGAGCCTCGGCCAGTGATGGCGCGTAAACGAGCAAGTCCACCAACAGCATAGCCTGACAAGACTGGACCATCTTGGTTGCTCCTTGTGGCAACTCATAAAGGCTGGGGAATTAGCTAAAATGGTAGAGTGCTTGCTTAGCATGCGAGAGGTAGTGGGATCGATGCCCACATTCTCCAAAAAACAATTTTTTTTTGTGCATCCAAGAAAGCTCCAGTTCACACTTCATGCAGTTTTGTCTAACTACAACCTACTGTCATGTAACAATGACAAGCAACTTTCATGTAACACTGATGTCACAATGTCAGATGAAAACGAATGACATGACTTACTATCAGAGGAGCAGCGTAGCACACACAATTGATGCCCACAAACAAAGCTGTGGGAAGTTTCCTTGAAGCCAATGCAGAGGGTAAAGAAAAACAACAGCTTAAAATGTACCTCATGGCCAGTAGGGGGATCGAAACCACGACCTTGGCATTATTAGCACCATAATCTAACCAACTGAGCTAACCGGCCGCTTGTAAAGGATCAACATTTTTAGGATGCACAGATCCTCGGCCAGTGCTGGCGCGTAAACGAGCAAGTCCACCAACAGCATAGCCTGACAAGACTGGACCATCTTGGTTGCTCCTTTTGGAAAATTATAAAGGCTGGGGAATTAGCTCAAATGGTAGAGTGCTTGCTTAGCATGCGAGAGGTAGTGGGATCGATGCCCACATTCTCCAAAAAACATTTTTTTTTTGTGCATCCAAGAAAGCTCCAGTTCACACTTCATGCAGTTTTGTCTAACGACAACCTACTGTCATGTAACAATGACAGGCAACTTTCATGTAACACTGATGTCACAATGTCAGATGAAAACGAATGACATGACTTACTTTCAGAGGAGCAGCGTAGCACACACAATTGATGCCCACAAACAAAGCTGTGGAAAGTTTTCTTGAAGCCAATGCAGAGGGTAAAGAAAAACAACAACTTAAAATGCACCTCATGGTCAGTACGGGGATCGAACCCACGACCTTGGCGTTATTAGCACCATGATCTAACCAACTGAGCTAACCGGCCGCTTGTAAATGATCAACATTTTTAGGATGCACAGAGCCTCGGCCAGTGCTGGCGCGTAAACGAGCAAGTCCACCAACAGCATAGCCTGACAAGACTGGACCATCTTGGTTGCTCCTTGTGGCAACTCATAAAGGCTGGGGAATTAGCTCAAATGGTAGAGTGCTTGCTTAGCATGCGAGAGGTAGTGGGATCGATGCCCACATTCTCCAAAAAAACATTTTTTTTTTGTGCATCCAAGAAAGCTCCAGTTCACACTTCATGCAGTTTTGTCTAACCACAACCTACTGTCATGTAACAATGACAAGCAACTTTCATGTAACACTGATGTCACAATGTCAGATGAAAACGAATGACATGACTTACTATCAGAGGAGCAGCGTAGCACACACAATTGATGCCCACAAACAAAGCTGTGGGAAGTTTCCTTGAAGCCAATGCAGAGGGTAAAGAAAAACAACAACTTAAAATGTACCTCATGGCCAGTACGGGGATCGAACCCACGACCTTGGCGTTATTAGCACCATTCTCTAACCAACTGAGCTAACCGGCCGCTTGTAAACGATCAACATTTTTAGGATGCACAGAGCCTCGGCCAGTGCTGGCGCGTAAACGAGCAAGTCCACCAACAGCATAGCCTGACAAGACTGGACCATCTTGGTTGCTCCTTGTGGCAACTCATAAAGGCTGGGGAATTAGCTAAAATGGTAGAGTGCTTGCTTAGCATGCGAGAGGTAGTGGGATCGATGCCCACATTCTCCAAAAAACAATTTTTTTTTGTGCATCCAAGAAAGCTCCAGTTCACACTTCATGCAGTTTTGTCTAACTACAACCTACTGTCATGTAACAATGACAAGCAACTTTCATGTAACACTGATGTCACAATGTCAGATGAAAACGAATGACATGACTTACTATCAGAGGAGCAGCGTAGCACACACAATTGATGCCCACAAACAAAGCTGTGGGAAGTTTCCTTGAAGCCAATGCAGAGGGTAAAGAAAAACAACAACTTAAAATGTACCTCATGGCCAGTACGGGGATCGAACCCACGACCTTGGCGTTATTAGCACCATTCTCTAACCAACTGAGCTAACCGGCCGCTTGTAAACGATCAACATTTTTAGGATGCACAGAGCCTCGGCCAGTGCTGGCGCGTAAACGAGCAAGTCCACCAACAGCATAGCCTGACAAGACTGGACCATCTTGGTTGCTCCTTGTGGCAACTCATAAAGGCTGGGGAATTAGCTAAAATGGTAGAGTGCTTGCTTAGCATGCGAGAGGTAGTGGGATCGATGCCCACATTCTCCAAAAAACAATTTTTTTTTGTGCATCCAAGAAAGCTCCAGTTCACACTTCATGCAGTTTTGTCTAACTACAACCTACTGTCATGTAACAATGACAAGCAACTTTCATGTAACACTGATGTCACAATGTCAGATGAAAACGAATGACATGACTTACTATCAGAGGAGCAGCGTAGCACACACAATTGATGCCCACAAACAAAGCTGTGGGAAGTTTCCTTGAAGCCAATGCAGAGGGTAAAGAAAAACAACAACTTAAAATGTACCTCATGGCCAGTACGGGGATCGAACCCACGACCTTGGCGTTATTAGCACCATTCTCTAACCAACTGAGCTAACCGGCCGCTTGTAAACGATCAACATTTTTAGGATGCACAGAGCCTCGGCCAGTGCTGGCGCGTAAACGAGCAAGTCCACCAACAGCATAGCCTGACAAGACTGGACCATCTTGGTTGCTCCTTGTGGCAACTCATAAAGGCTGGGGAATTAGCTAAAATGGTAGAGTGCTTGCTTAGCATGCGAGAGGTAGTGGGATCGATGCCCACATTCTCCAAAAAACAATTTTTTTTTGTGCATCCAAGAAAGCTCCAGTTCACACTTCATGCAGTTTTGTCTAACTACAACCTACTGTCATGTAACAATGACAAGCAACTTTCATGTAACACTGATGTCACAATGTCAGATGAAAACGAATGACATGACTTACTATCAGAGGAGCAGCGTAGCACACACAATTGATGCCCACAAACAAAGCTGTGGGAAGTTTCCTTGAAGCCAATGCAGAGGGTAAAGAAAAACAACAACTTAAAATGTACCTCATGGCCAGTAGGGGGATCGAAACCACGACCTTGGCATTATTAGCACCATAATCTAACCAACTGAGCTAACCGGCCGCTTGTAAAGGATCAACATTTTTAGGATGCACAGATCCTCGGCCAGTGCTGGCGCGTAAACGAGCAAGTCCACCAACAGCATAGCCTGACAAGACTGGACCATCTTGGTTGCTCCTTTTGGAAAATTATAAAGGCTGGGGAATTAGCTCAAATGGTAGAGTGCTTGCTTAGCATGCGAGAGGTAGTGGGATCGATGCCCACATTCTCCAAAAAACAATTTTTTTTTGTGCATCCAAGAAAGCTCCAGTTCACACTTCATGCAGTTTTGTCTAACGACAACCTACTGTCATGTAACAATGACAGGCAACTTTCATGTAACACTGATGTCACAATGTCAGATGAAAACGAATGACATGACTTACTTTCAGAGGAGCAGCGTAGCACACACAATTGATGCCCACAAACAAAGCTGTGGAAAGTTTTCTTGAAGCCAATGCAGAGGGTAAAGAAAAACAACAACTTAAAATGCACCTCATGGCCAGTACGGGGATCGAACCCACGACCTTGGCGTTATTAGCACCATGATCTAACCAACTGAGCTAACCGGCCGCTTGTAAATGATCAACATTTTTAGGATGCACAGAGCCTCGGCCAGTGCTGGCGCGTAAACGAGCAAGTCCACCAACAGCATAGCCTGACAAGACTGGACCATCTTGGTTGCTCCTTGTGGCAACTCATAAAGGCTGGGGAATTAGCTCAAATGGTAGAGTGCTTGCTTAGCATGCGAGAGGTAGTGGGATCGATGCCCACATTCTCCAAAAAAACAATTTTTTTTTGTGCATCCAAGAAAGCTCCAGTTCACACTTCATGCAGTTTTGTCTAACCACAACCTACTGTCATGTAACAATGACAAGCAACTTTCATGTAACACTGATGTCACAATGTCAGATGAAAACGAATGACATGATTACTATCAGAGGAGCAGCGTAGCACACACAATTGATGCCCACAAACAAAGCTGTGGGAAGTTTCCTTGAAGCCAAAGCAGAGGGTAAAGAAAAACAACAACTTAAAATGTACCTCATGGCCAGTACGGGGATCGAACCCACTACCTTGGCGTTATTAGCACCATTCTCTAACCAACTGAGCTAACCGGCCGCTTGTAAACGATCAACATTTTTAGGATGCACAGAGCCTCGGCCAGTGCTGGCGCGTAAACGAGCAAGTCCACCAACAGCATAGCCTGACAAGACTGGACCATCTTGGTTGCTCCTTGTGGCAACGCATAAAGGCTGGGGAATTAGCTAAAATGGTAGAGTGCTTGCTTAGCATGCGAGAGGTAGTGGGATCGATGCCCACATTCTCCAAAAAACAATTTTTTTTTGTGCATCCAAGAAAGCTCCAGTTCACACTTCATGCAGTTTTGTCTAACTACAACCTACTGTCATGTAACAATGACAAGCAACTTTCATGTAACACTGATGTCACAATGTCAGATGAAAACGAATGACATGACTTACTTTCAGAGGAGCAGCGTAGCACACACAATTGATGCCCACAAACAAAGCCGTGGGAAGTTTCCTTGAAGCCAATGCAGAGGGTAAAGAAAAACAACAGCTTAAAATGTACCTCCTGGCCAGTACGGGGATCGAACCCACGACCTTGGCGTTATTAGCACCACGCTCTAACCAACTGAGCTAACCGGCCTCTTGCGAAGGAGCAACATTTTTAGGATGCACAGAGCCTCGGCCAGTGCTGGCGCGTAAACGAGCAAGTCCACCAACAGCATAGCCTGACAAGACTGGACCATCTTGGTTGCTCCTTGTGGCAAATCATAAAGGCTGGGGAATTAGCTCAAATGGTAGAGTGCTTGCTTAGCATGCGAGAGGTAGTGGTATTGATGCCCACATTCTCCAAAAAACACAATTTTTTTGTGGATCCAAGAAAGCTCCAGTTCACACTTCATGCAGTTTTGTCTAACGACAACCTACTGTCATGGAACAATGACAGGCAACTTTCATGTAACACTGATGTCACAATGTCAGATGAAAACGAATGACATGACTTACTATCAGAGGAGCAGCGTAGCACACACAATTGATGCCCACAAACAAAGCTGTGGGAAGTTTCCTTGAAGCCAATTCAGAGGGTAAAGAAAAACAACAACTTAAAATGTACCTCATGGCCAGTACGGGGATCGAACACACGACCTTGGCATTATTAGCACCATGCTCTAACCAACTGAGCTAACCGGCCACTTGTAAAGGATCAATATTTTTAGGATGCACAGAGCCTCGGCCAGCGCTGGCGCGTAAACGAGCAAGTCCACCAACAGCATAGCCTGACAAGACTGGACCCTCTTGGTTGCTCCTTGTGGCAAATCATACAGGCTGGGGAATTACCTCAGATGGTAGAGTGCTTGCTTAGCATGCGAGAGGTAGTGGGATTGATGCCCACATTCTCCAAAAAACACAATTTATTTGTGGATCCAAGAAAGCTCCAGTTCACACTTCATGCAGTTTTGTCTAACGACAACCTACTGTCATGTAACAATGACAGGCAACTTTCATGTAACACTGATGTCACAATGTCAGATGAAAACGAATGACATGACTTACTTTCAGAGGAGCAGCGTAGCACACACAATTGATGCCCACAAACAAAGCTGTGGAAAGTTTTCTTGAAGCCAATGCAGAGGGTAAAGAAAAACAACAACTTAAAATGCACCTCATGGCCAGTACGGGGATCGAACCCACGACCTTGGCGTTATTAGCACCATGATCTAACCAACTGAGCTAACCGGCCGCTTGTAAATGATCAACATTTTTAGGATGCACAGAGCCTCGGCCAGTGCTGGCGCGTAAACGAGCAAGTCCACCAACAGCATAGCCTGACAAGACTGGACCATCTTGGTTGCTCCTTGTGGCAACTCATAAAGGCTGGGGAATTAGCTCAAATGGTAGAATGCTTGCTTAGCATGCGAGAGGTAGTGGGATCGATGCCCACATTCTCCAAAAAAACAATTTTTTTTTGTGCATCCAAGAAAGCTCCAGTTCACACTTCATGCAGTTTTGTCTAACCACAACCTACTGTCATGTAACAATGACAAGCAACTTTCATGTAACACTGATGTCACAATGTCAGATGAAAACGAATGACATGACTTACTATCAGAGGAGCAGCGTAGCACACACAATTGATGCCCACAAACAAAGCTGTGGGAAGTTTCCTTGAAGCCAATGCAGAGGGTAAAGAAAAACAACAACTTAAAATGTACCTCATGGCCAGTACGGGGATCGAACCCACGACCTTGGCGTTATTAGCACCATTCTCTAACCAACTGAGCTAACCGGCCGCTTGTAAATGATCAACATTTTTAGGATGCACAGAGCCTCGGCCAGTGCTGGCGCGTAAACGAGCAAGTCCACCAACAGCATAGCCTGACAAGACTGGACCATCTTGGTTGCTCCTTGTGGCAACTCATAAAGGCTGGGGAATTAGCTAAAATGGTAGAGTGCTTGCTTAGCATGCGAGAGGTAGTGGGATCGATGCCCACATTCTCCAAAAAACAATTTTTTTTTGTGCATCCAAGAAAGCTCCAGTTCACACTTCATGCAGTTTTGTCTAACTACAACCTACTGTCATGTAACAATGACAAGCAACTTTCATGTAACACTGATGTCACAATGTCAGATGAAAACGAATGACATGACTTACTATCAGAGGAGCAGCGTAGCACACACAATTGATGCCCACAAACAAAGCTGTGGGAAGTTTCCTTGAAGCCAATGCAGAGGGTAAAGAAAAACAACAGCTTAAAATGTACCTCATGGCCAGTAGGGGGATCGAAACCACGACCTTGGCATTATTAGCACCATAATCTAACCAACTGAGCTAACCGGCCGCTTGTAAAGGATCAACATTTTTAGGATGCACAGATCCTCGGCCAGTGCTGGCGCGTAAACGAGCAAGTCCACCAACAGCATAGCCTGACAAGACTGGACCATCTTGGTTGCTCCTTGTGGAAAATTATAAAGGCTGGGGAATTAGCTCAAATGGTAGAGTGCTTGCTTAGCATGCGAGAGGTAGTGGGATCGATGCCCACATTCTCCAAAAAACAATTTTTTTTTGTGCATCCAAGAAAGCTCCAGTTCACACTTCATGCAGTTTTGTCTAACTACAACCTACTGTCATGTAACAATGACAAGCAACTTTCATGTAACACTGATGTCACAATGTCAGATGAAAACGAATGACATGACTTACTATCAGAGGAGCAGCGTAGCACACACAATTGATGCCCACAAACAAAGCTGTGGGAAGTATCCTTGAAGCCAATGCAGAGGGTAAAGAAAAACAACAACTTAAAATGTACCTCATTGCCAGTACGGGGATCGAACCCACGACCTTGGCGTTATTAGCACCATTCTCTAACCAACTGAGCTAACCTGCCGCTTGTAAAGGATCAACATTTTTAGGATGCACAGAGCCTCGGCCAGTGCTGGCGCGTAAACGAGCAAGTCCACCAACAGCATAGCCTGACAAGACTGGACCCTCTTGGTTGCACCTTGTGGCATATCATACAGGCTGGGGAATTAGCTCAATTGGTAGAGTGCTTGCTTAGCATGCGAGAGGTAGTGGGATCGATGCCCACATTCTCCAAAAAACACAATTTTTTTGTGGATCCAAGAAAGCTCCAGTTCACACTTCATGCAGTTTTGTCTAACGACAACCTACTGTCATGTAACAATGACAAGCAACTTTCATGTAACACTGATGTCACAATGTCAGATGAAAACGAATGACATGACTTACTTTCAGAGGAGCAGCGTACCACACACAATTGATGCCCACAAACAAAGCCGTGGGAAGTTTCCTTGAAGCCAATGCAGAGGGTAAAGAAAAACAACAGCTTAAAATGTACCTCCTGGCCAGTACGGGGATCGAACCCACGACCTTGGCGTTATTAGCACCACGCTCTAACCAACTGAGCTAACCGGCCGCTTGCGAAGGAGCAACATTTTTAGGATGCACAGAGCCTCGGCCAGTGCTGGCGCGTAAACGAGCAAGTCCACCAACAGCATAGCCTGACAAGACTGGACCATCTTGGTTGCTCCTTGTGGCAAATCATAAAGGCTGGGGAATTAGCTCAAATGGTAGAGTGCTTGCTTAGCATGCGAGAGGTAGTGGTATTGATGCCCACATTCTCCAAAAAACACAATTTTTTTGTGGATCCAAGAAAGCTCCAGTTCACACTTCATGCAGTTTTGTCTAACGACAACCTACTGTCATGGAACAATGACAGGCAACTTTCATGTAACACTGATGTCACAATGTCAGATGAAAACGAATGACATGACTTACTATCAGAGGAGCAGCGTAGCACACACAATTGATGCCCACAAACAAAGCTGTGGGAAGTATCCTTGAAGCCAATGCAGAGGGTACAGAAAAACAACAACTTAAAATGTACCTCATTGCCAGTGCGGGGATCGAACCCACGACCTTGGCGTTATTAGCACCATTCTCTAACCAACTGAGCTAACCTGCCGCTTGTAAAGGATCAACATTTTTAGGATGCACAGAGCCTCGGCCAGTGCTGGCGCGTAAACGAGCAAGTCCACCAATAGCATAGCCTGACAAGACTGGACCCTCTTGGTTGCACCTTGTGGCATATCATACAGGCTGGGGAATTAGCTCAATTGGTAGAGTGCTTGCTTAGCATGCGAGAGGTAGTGGGATCGATGCCCACATTCTCCAAAAAACACAATTTTTTTGTGGATCCAAGAAAGCTCCAGTTCACACTTCATGCAGTTTTGTCTAACGACAACCTACTGTCATGTAACAATGACAGGCAACTTTCATGTAACACTGATGTCACAATGTCAGATGAAAACGAATGACATGACTTACTTTCAGAGGAGCAGCGTAGCACACACAATTGATGCCCACAAACAAAGCTGTGGGAAGTTTCCTTGAAGCCAATGCAGAGGGTAAAGAAAACAACAACTTAAAATGTACCTCATGGCCAGTACGGGGATCGAACCCACGACCTTGGCGTTATTAGCACCACGCTCTAACCAACTGAGCTAACCGGCCGCTTGTAAAGGATCAACATTTTTAGGATGCACAGAGCCTCGGCCAGTGCTGGCGTGTAAACGAGCAAGTCCACCAACAGCATAGCCTGACAAGACTGGACCATCTTGGTTGCTCCTTGTGGCAACTCATAAAGGCTGGGGAATTAGCTCAAATTGTAGAGTGCTTGCTTAGCATGCGAGAGGTAGTGGGATCGATGCCCACATTCTCCAAAAAACAATTTTTTTTTGTGCATCCAAGAAAGCTCCAGTTCACACTTCATGCAGTTTTGTCTAACTACAACCTACTGTCATGTAACAATGACAATTAACTTTCATGTAACACTGATGTCACAATGTCAGATGAAAACGAATGACATGACTTACTTTCAGAGGAGCAGCGTAGCACACACAATTGATGCCCACAAACAAAGCTGTGGAAAGTTTTCTTGAAGCCAATGCAGAGGGTAAAGAAAAACAACAACTTAAAATGTACCTCATGGCCAGTACGGGGATCGAACAAACGACCATGGCGTTATTAGCGCCACGCTCTAACCAACTGAGCTAACTGGCCACTTTCAAAGGATCAACATTTTTAGGATGCACAGAGCCTCGGCCAGTGCTGGCGCGTAAACGAGCAAGTCCACCAACAGCATAGCCTGACATGACTGGACCATCTTGGTTGCTCCTTGTGACATATCATAAAGGCTGGGGAATTAGCTCAAATGGTAGAGTGCTTGCTTAGCATGCGAGAGGTAGTGGGATCGATGCCCAGATTCTCCAAAAAACAATTTTTTTTTGTGCATCCAAGAAAGCTCCAGTTCACACTTCATGCAGTTTTGTCTAACGACAACCTACTGTCATGTAACAATGACAGGCAACTTTCATGTAACACTGATGTCACAATGTCAGATGAAAACGAATGACATGACTTACTTTCAGAGGAGCAGCGTAGCACACACAATTGATGCCCACAAACAAAGCTGTGGGAAGTTTCCTTGAAGCCAATGCAGAGGGTAAAGAAAAACAACAACTTAAAATGTACCTCATGGCCAGTATGGGGATCGAACGCACGACCTTGGCGTTATTAGCACCATGCTCTAACCAACTGAGCTAACCGTCCGCTTGTAAAGGATAAACATTTTTAGGATGCACAGAGCCTCGGCCAGTGCTGGCGCATAAACGAGCAAGTCCGCCAACAGCATAGCCTGACAAGACTGGACCATCTTGGTTGCTCCTTGTGGCAAATCATAAAGAATGGGGAATTAGCTCAAATGGTAGAGTGCTTGCTTAGCATGCGAGAGGTAGTGGGATCAATGCCCCCATTCTCCCCAAAAAAAAAAATTTGTGCATCCAAGAAAGCTCCAGTTCACACTTCATGCAGTTTTGTCTAACTACAACCTAGTGTCATGTAACAATGACAAGCAACTTTCATGTAACACTGATGTCACAATGTCAGATGAAAACGAATGACATGACTTACTATCAGAGGAGCAGCGTAGCACACACAATTGATGCCCACAAACAAAGCTGTGGGAAGTTTCCTTGAAGCCAATGCAGAGGGTAAAGAAAAACAACAACTTAAAATGTACCTCATTGCCAGTACGGGGATCGAACCCACGACCTTGGCATTATTAGCACCATGCTCTAACCAACTGAGCTAACCGGCCGCTTGTAAAGGATCAACATTTTTAGGATGCACAGAGCCTCGGCCAGTGCTGGCGCGTAAACGAGCAAGTCCACCAACAGCATAGCCTGACAAGACTGGACCCTCTTGGTTGCTCCTTGTGGCATATCATACAGGCTGGGGAATTAGCTCAATTGGTAGAGTGCTTGCTTAGCATGCGAGAGGTAGTGGGATCGATGCCCACATTCTCCAAAAAAACATTTTTTTTTTGTGCATCCAAGAAAGCTCCAGTTCACACTTCATGCAGTTTTGTCTAACTACAACCTACTGTTATGTAACAATGACAAGCAACTTTCATGTAACACTGATGTCACAATGTCAGATGAAAACGAATGACATGACTTACTTTCAGAGGAGCAGCGTAGCACACACAATTGATACCCACAAACAAAGCTGTGGAAAGTTTTCTTGAAGCCAATGCAGAGGGTAAAGAAAAACAACAACTTAAAATGTACCTCATGGCCAGTACGGGGATCGAACCCACGACCTTGGCGTTATTAGCACCATGCTCTAACCAACTGAGCTAAAGGATCAACATTTTTAGGATGCACAGAGCCTCGGCCAGTGCTGGCGCATAAATGAGCAAGTCCACCAACAGCATAGCCTGACAAGACTGGACCATCTTGGTTGCTCCTTGTGGCAAATCATAAAGGCTGGGGAATTAGCTCAAATGGTAGAGTGCTTGCTTAGCATGCGAGAGGTAGTGGGATCGATGCCCCCATTCTCCCCCCAAATTTTTTTTTGTGCATCGAAGAAAGCTCCAGTTCACACTTCATGCAGTTTTGTCTAACTACAACCTAGTGTCATGTAACAATGACAAGCAACTTTCATGTAACACTGATGTCACAATGTCAGATGAAAACGAATGACATGACTTACTATCAGAGGAGCAGCGTAGCACACACAATTGATGCCCACAAACAAAGCTGTGGGAAGTTTCCTTGAAGCCAATGCAGAGGGTAAAGAAAAAGAACAACTTAAAATGTACCTCATTGCCAGTACGGGGATCGAACCCACGACCTTGGCGTTATTAGCACCATGCTCTAACCATCTGAGCTAACCGGCCGCTTGTAAAGGATCAACATTTTTAGGATGCACAGAGCGTCGGCCAGTGCTGGCGCGTAAACGAGCAAGTCCACCAACAGCATAGCCTGACAAGACTGGACCCTCTTGGTTGCTCCTTGTGGCATATCATACAGGCTGGGGAATTAGCTCAATTGTTAGAGTGCTTGCTTAGCATGTGAGAGGTAGTGGGATCGATGCCCACATTCTCCAAAAAACACAATTTTTTTGTGGATCCAAGAAAGCTCCAGTTCACACTTCATGCAGTTTTGTCTAACGACAACCTACTGTCATGTAACAATGACAGGCAACTTTCATGTAACACTGATGTCACAATGTCAGATGAAAACGAATGACATGACTTACTTTCAGAGGAGCAGCGTAGCACACACAATTGATGCCCACAAACAAAGCTGTGGGAAGTTTCCTTGAAGCCAATGCAGAGGGTAAAGAAAACAACAACTTAAAATGTACCCCATGGCCAGTACGGGGATCGAACCCACGACCTTGGCGTTATTAGCACCATTCTCTAACCTACTGAGCTAACTGGCCGCTAGTAAAGGATCAACATTTTTAGGATGCACAGAGCCTCGGCCAGTGCTGGCGTGTAAACGAGCAAGTCCACCAACAGCATAGCCTGACAAGACTGGACCATCTTGGTTGCTCCTTGTGGCAACTAATAAAGGCTGGGGAATTATCTCAAATGGTAGAGTGCTTGCTTAGCATGCGAGAGGTAGTGGGATCGATGCCCACATTCTCCAAAAAACAATTTTTTTTTGTGCATCCAAGAAAGCTCCAGTTCACACTTCATGCAGTTTTGTCTAATTACAACCTACTGTCATGTAACAATGACAAGCAACTTTCATGTAACACTGATGTCACAATGTCAGATGAAAACGAATGACATGACTTACTTTCAGATGAGCAGCGTAGCACACACAATTGATGCCCACAAACAAAGCTGTGGGAAGTTTTCTTAAAGCCAATGCAGAGGGTAAAGAAAAACAACAACTTAAAATGTACCTCATGGCCAGTACGGGGATTCAACCCACGACCTTGGCTTTATTAGCACCATGCTCTTACCAACTGAGCTAACCGGCCGCTTGTAAAGGATCAACATTTTTAGGATGCACAGAGCCTCGGCCAGTGCTGGCGTGTAAACGAGCAAGTCCACCAACAGCATAGCCTGACAAGACTGGACCATCTTGGTTGCTCCTTGTGGCAACTCATAAAGGCTGGGGAATTAGCTCAAATGGTAGAGTGCTTGCTTAGCATGCGAGAGGTAGTGGGATCGATGCCCACATTCTCCAAAAAAACAATTTTTTTTTGTGCATCCAAGAAAGCTCCAGTTCACACTTCATGCAGTTTTGTCTAACGACAACCTACTGTCATGTAACAATGACAGGCAACTTTCATGTAACACTGATGTCACAATGTCAGATGAAAACGAATGACATGACTTACTTTCAGAGGAGCAGCGTAGCACACACAATTGATGCCCACAAACAAAGCTGTGGAAAGTTTTCTTGAAGCCAATGCAGAGGGTAAAGAAAAACAACAACTTAAAATTTACCTCATGGCCAGTACGGGGATCGAACACACGACCTTGGAGTTATTAGCGCCACGCTCTAACCAACTGAGCTAACCGGCCACTTTCAAAGGATCAACATTTTTAGGATGCACAGAGCCTCGGCCAGTGCTGGCGCGTAAACGAGCAAGTCCAACAAAACAGCATAGCCTGACATGACTGGACCATCTTGGTTGCTCCTTGTGGCAAATCATAAATGCTGGGGAATTAGCTCAAATGGTAGAGTGCTTGCTTAGCATGCGAGAGGTAGTGGGATCGATGCCCACATTCTCCAAAAAACTATTTTTTTTTGTGCATCCAAGAAAGCTCCAGTTCACACTTCATGCAGTTTTGTCTAACGACAACCTACTGTCATGTAACAATGACAGGCAACTTTCATGTAACACTGATGTCACAATGTCAGATGAAAACGAATGACATGTCTTACTATCAGAGGAGCAGCGTAGCACACACAATAGATGCCCACAAACAAAGCTGTGGGAAGTTTCCTTGAAGCCAATGCAGAGTGTAAAGAAAAACAACAGCTTAAAATGTACCTTATGGCCAGTACGGGGATCGAACCCACGACCTTGGCATTATTAGCACCATAATCTAACCAACTGAGATAACCGGCCGCTTGTAAAGGATCAACATTTTTAGGATGCACAGAGCCTCGGCCAGTGCTGGCGCGTAAACGAGCAAGTCCACCAACAGCATAGCCTGACAAGACTGGACCATCTTGGTTGCTCCTTGTGGCAAATTATAAAGGCTCGGGAATTAGCTCAAATGGTAGAGTGCTTGCTTAGCATGCGAGAGGTAGTGGGATTGATGCCCACGTTCTCCAAAAAACATTTTTTTTTTGTGCATCCAAGAAAGCTCCAGTTCACACTTCATGCAGTTTTGTCTAACTACAACCTACTGTCAAGTAACAATGACAAGCAACTTTCATGTAACACTGATGTCACAATGTCAGATGAAAACGAATGACATGACTTACTATCAGAGGAGCAGCGTAGCACACACAATCGATGCCCACAAACAAAGCTGTGGGAAGTTTCCTTGAAGCCAATGCAGAGGGTAAAGAAAAACAACAACTTAAAATGTACCTCATTGCCAGTACGGGGATCTAACCCACGACCTTGGCGTTATAAACACCATGCTCTAACCAACTGAGCTAACCGGCCGCTTGTAAAGCATCAACATTTTTAGGATGCACAGAGCCTCGGCCAGTGCTGGCGCGTAAACGAGCAAGTCCACCAACAGCATAGCCTGACAAG
Source organism: Salvelinus fontinalis (assembly GCF_029448725.1). Lineage (NCBI taxonomy): Eukaryota > Metazoa > Chordata > Actinopteri > Salmoniformes > Salmonidae > Salvelinus > Salvelinus fontinalis. The sequence goes on along the minus strand of NW_026600308.1, from coordinate 276,691 downwards.
ACTGGACCATCTTGGTTGCTCCTTGTGGCAAATCATAAAGGCTGGGGAATTAGCTCAAATGGTAGAGTGCTTGCTTAGCATGCGAGATGTAGTGGGATCGATGCCCACATTCTCCAAAAAACAATTTTTTTTTGTGCATCCAAGAAAGCTCCAGTTCACACTTCATGCAGTTTTGTCTAACTACAACCTACTGTCATGTAACAATGACAGGCAACTTTCATGTAACACTGATGTCACAATGTCAGATGAAAACGAATGACATGACTTACTATCAGAGGAGCAGCGTAGGACACACAATTGATGCCCACAAACAAAGCTGTGGGAAGTCTCCTTGAAGCCAATGCAGAGGGTAACGAAAAACAACAACTTAAAATGTACCTCATGGCCAGTACGGGGATCGAACCCACAACCTTGGCGTTATTAGCACCATGCTCTAACCAACTGAGCTAACCGGCCGCTTGTAAAGGATCAACATTTTTAGGATGCACAGAGCCTCGGCCAGTGCTGGCGCGTAAACGAGCAAGTCCACCAACAGCATAGCCTGACAAGACTGGACCATCTTGGTTGCTCCTTGTGGCAAATTATAAAGGCTGGGGAATTAGCTCAAATGGTAGAGTGCTTGCTTAGCATGCGAGAGGTAGTGGGATCGATGCCCACATTCTCCAAAAAACTATTTTTTTTTGTGCATCCAAGAAAGCTCCAGTTCACACTTCATGCAGTTTTGTCTAACGACAACCTACTGTCATGTAACAATGACAAGCAACTTTCATGTAACACTGATGTCACAATGTCAGATGAAAACGAATGACATGACTTACTTTCAGAGGAGCAGCGTAGCACACACAATTGATGCCCACAAACAAAGCTGTGGGAAGTTTTCTTGAAGCCAATGGAGAAGGTAAAGAAAAACAACAACTTAAAATGTACCTCATGGCCAGTACGGGGATCGAACCCACGACCTTGGCGTTATTAGCACCACGCTCTAACCAACTGAGCTAACCGGCCGCTTGCAAAGGAGCAACATTTTTAGGATGCACAGAGCCTCGGCCAGTGCTGGCGCGTAAAAAAGCAAGTCCACCAACAGCATAGCCTGACAAGACTGGACCATCTTGGTTGCTCCTTGTGGCAAATCATAAAGGCTCGGGAATTAGCTCAAATGGTAGAGTGCTTGCTTAGCATGCGAGAGGTAGTGGGATTGATGCCCACATTCTCCAAAAAACAACATTTTTTTGTGGATCCAAGAAAGCTCCTGTTCACACTTCATGCAGTTTTGTCTAACGGCAACCTACTGTCATGTAACAATGACAGGCAACTTTCATGTAACACTGATGTCACAATGTCAGATGAAAACGAATGACATGACTTACTATCAGAGGAGCAGCGTAGGACACACAATTGATGCCCACAAACAAAGCTGTGGGAAGTTTCCTTGAAGCCAATGCAGAGGGTAAAGAAAAACAACAGCTTAAAATGTACCTCATGGCCAGTACGGGGATCGAACCCACGACCTTGGCGTTATTAGCACCACGCTGTAACCAACTGAGCTAACCGGCCGCTTGTGAAGGATCAACATTTTTAGGATGCACAGAGCCTCGGCCAGTGCTGGCGCGTAAACGAGCAAGTCCACCAACAGCATAGCCTGACAAGACTGGACCCTCTTGGTTGCTCCTTGTGGCAAATCATACAGGCTGGAGAAATAGCTCAAATGGTAGAGTGCTTGCTTAGCTTGCGAGAGGTAGTGGGATCTATGCCCACATTCTCCAAAAAACCATTTTTTTTTGTGCATCCAAGAAAGCTCCAGTTCACACTTCATGCAGTTTTGTCTAACGACAACCTACTGTCATGTAACAATGACAAGCAACTTTCATGTAACACTGATGTCACAATGTCAGATGAAAACGAATGACATGACTTACTTTCAGAGGAGCAGCGTAGCACACACAATTGATGCCCACAAACAAAGCTGTGGGAAGTTTTCTTGAAGCCAATGCAAAAGGTAAAGAAAAACAACAACTTAAAATGTACCTCATGGCCAGTACGGGGATCGAACACACGACCTTGGGGTTATTAACACCACGCTCTAACCAACTGAGCTAACCGGCCGCTTGTAAAGGATCAACATTTTTAAGGTGCACAGAGCCTCGGCCAGTGCTGGCGCGTAAACGAGCAAGTCCACCAACAGCATAGCCTGACAAGACTGGACCCTCTTGGTTGCTCCTTGTGGCAAATCATACAGGCTGGGGAATTAGCTCAGATGGTAGAGTGCTTGCTTAGCATGCGAGAGGTAGTGGGATTGATGCCCACATTCTCCAAAAAACACAATTTTTTTGTGGATCCAAGAAAGCTCCAGTTCACACTTCATGCAGTTTTGTTTAACGACAACCTACTGTCATGTAACAATGACAGGCAACTTTCATGTAACACTGATGTCACAATGTCAGATGACAACGAATGACATGACTTACTTTCAGAGGAGCAGCGTAGCACACACAATTGATGCCCACAAACAAAGCTGTGGAAAGTTTTCTTGAAGCCAATGGAGAGGGTAAAGAAAAACAACAACTTAAAATGTACCTCATGGCCAGTACGGGGATCGAATCCACGACCTTGGCGTTATTAGCGCCACGCTCTAACCAACTGAGCTAACCGGCCGCTTGCAAAGGAGCAAATTTTTAGGATGCACAGAGCCTCGGCCAGTGCTGGCGCGTAAACGAGCAAGTCCACCAACAGCATAGCCTGACATGACTGGACCATCTTGGTTGCTCCTTGTGGCAAATCATAAAGGCTGGGGAATTAGCTCAAATGGTAGAGTGCTTGCTTAGCATGTGAGAGGTAGTGGGATCGATGCCCACATTCTCCAATAAACAATTTTTTTTTGTGCATCCAAGAAAGCTCCAGTTCACACTTCATGCAGTTTTGTCTAACTACAACCTACTGTCATGTAACAATGACAAGCAACTTTCATGTAACACTGATGTCACAATGTCAGATGAAAACCAATGACATGACTTACTATCAGAGGAGCAGCGTAGCACACACAATTGATGCCCGCAAACAAAGCTGTGGGAAGTTTTCTTGAAGCCAATGCAGAAGGTAAAGAAAAACAACAACTTAAAATTTACCTCATGGCCAGTACGGGGATCGAACCCACGACCTTGGCGTTATTAGCACCACGCTCTAACCAACTGAGCTTACCGGCCGCTTGCAAAGGAGTAACATTTTTAGGATGCACAGAGCCTCGGCCAGTGCTGGCGCGTAAACGAGCAAGTCCACCAACAGCATAGCCTGACAAGACTGGATCATCTTGGTTGCTCCTTGTGGCAAATCATAAAGGCTCGGGAATTAGCTCAAATGGTAGAGTGCTTGCTTAGCATGCGAGAGGTAGTGGGATTGATGCCCACATTCTCCAAAAAACACATTTTTTTTGTGGATCCAAGAAAGCTCCTGTTCACACTTCATGCAGTTTTGTCTAACGGCAACCTACTGTCATGTAACAATGACAGGCAACTTTCATGTAACACTGATGTCACAATGTCAGATGAAAACGAATGACATGACTTACTATCAGAGGAGCAGCGTATGACACACAATTGATGCCCACAAACAAAGCTGTGGGAAGTTTCCTTGAAGCCAATGCAGAGGGTAAAGAAAAACAACAGCTTAAAATGTACCTCATGGCCAGTACGGGGATCGAACCCACGACCTTGGCGTTATCAGCACCACGCTCTAACCAACTGACCTAACCGGCCGCTTGCAAAGCAGCAACATTTTTAGGATGCACAGAGCCTCGGCCAGTGCTGGCGCGTAAACGAGCAAGTCCACCAACAGCATAGCCTGACATGACTGGACCATCTTGGTTGCTCCTTGTGGCAAATCATAAAGGCTGGGGAATTAGCTCAAATGGTAGAGTGCTTGCTTAGCATGTGAGAGGTAGTGGGATCGATGCCCACATTCTCCAAAAAACATTTTTTTTTTGTGCATCCAAGAAAGCTCCAGTTCACACTTCATGCAGTTTTGTCTAACTACAACCTACTGTCATGTAACAATGACAAGCAACTTTCATGTAACACTGATGTCACAATGTCAGATGAAAACCAATGACATGACTTACTATCAGAGGAGCAGCGTAGCACACACAATTGATGCCCACAAACAAAGCTGTGGGAAGTTTCCTTGAAGCCAATGCAGAGGGTAAAGAAAAACAACAACTTATAATGTACCTCATGGCCAGTACGGGGATCGAACCCACGACCTTGGCATTATTAGCACCATGCTCTAACAAACTGAGCTAACCGGCCGCTTGTAAAGGATCAACATTTTTAGGATGCACAGAGCCTCGGCCAGTGCTGGCGCGTAAACGAGCAAGTCCACCAACAGCATAGACTGACAAGACTGGACCCTCTTGGTTGCTCCTTGTGGCAAATCATACAGGCTGGGGAATTAGCTCAGATGGTAGAGTGCTTGCTTACCATGTGAGAGGTAGTGGAATTGATGCCCACAATCTCCAAAAAACACAATTTTTTGTGGATCCAAGAAAGCTCCAGTTCACACTTCATGCAGTTTTGTCTAACGACAACCTACTGTCATGTAACAATGACAGGCAACTTTCATGTAACACTGATGTCACAATGTCAGATGAAAACGAATGACATGACTTACTTTCAGAGGAGCAGCGTAGCACACACAATTGATGCCCACAAACAAAGCTGTGGAAAGTTTTCTTGAAGCCAATGGAGAGGGTAAAGAAAAACAACAACTTAAAATGTACCTCATGGCCAGTACGGGGATCGAATCCACGACCTTGGCGTTATTAGCGCCACGCTCTAACCAACTGAGCTAACCGGCCGCTTGCAAAGGAGCAAATTTTTAGGATGCACAGAGCCTCGGCCAGTGCTGGCGCGTAAACGAGCAAGTCCACCAACAGCATAGCCTGACATGACTGGACCATCTTGGTTGCTCCTTGTGGCAAATCATAAAGGCTGGGGAATTAGCTCAAATGGTAGAGTGCTTGCTTAGCATGTGAGAGGTAGTGGGATCGATGCCCACATTCTCCAATAAACAATTTTTTTTTGTGCATCCAAGAAAGCTCCAGTTCACACTTCATGCAGTTTTGTCTAACTACAACCTACTGTCATGTAACAATGACAAGCAACTTTCATGTAACACTGATGTCACAATGTCAGATGAAAACCAATGACATGACTTACTATCAGAGGAGCAGCGTAGCACACACAATTGATGCCCGCAAACAAAGCTGTGGGAAGTTTTCTTGAAGCCAATGCAGAAGGTAAAGAAAAACAACAACTTAAAATTTACCTCATGGCCAGTACGGGGATCGAACCCACGACCTTGGCGTTATTAGCACCACGCTCTAACCAACTGAGCTTACCGGCCGCTTGCAAAGGAGTAACATTTTTAGGATGCACAGAGCCTCGGCCAGTGCTGGCGCGTAAACGAGCAAGTCCACCAACAGCATAGCCTGACAAGACTGGATCATCTTGGTTGCTCCTTGTGGCAAATCATAAAGGCTCGGGAATTAGCTCAAATGGTAGAGTGCTTGCTTAGCATGCGAGAGGTAGTGGGATTGATGCCCACATTCTCCAAAAAACACATTTTTTTTGTGGATCCAAGAAAGCTCCTGTTCACACTTCATGCAGTTTTGTCTAACGGCAACCTACTGTCATGTAACAATGACAGGCAACTTTCATGTAACACTGATGTCACAATGTCAGATGAAAACGAATGACATGACTTACTATCAGAGGAGCAGCGTATGACACACAATTGATGCCCACAAACAAAGCTGTGGGAAGTTTCCTTGAAGCCAATGCAGAGGGTAAAGAAAAACAACAGCTTAAAATGTACCTCATGGCCAGTACGGGGATCGAACCCACGACCTTGGCGTTATCAGCACCACGCTCTAACCAACTGACCTAACCGGCCGCTTGCAAAGCAGCAACATTTTTAGGATGCACAGAGCCTCGGCCAGTGCTGGCGCGTAAACGAGCAAGTCCACCAACAGCATAGCCTGACATGACTGGACCATCTTGGTTGCTCCTTGTGGCAAATCATAAAGGCTGGGGAATTAGCTCAAATGGTAGAGTGCTTGCTTAGCATGTGAGAGGTAGTGGGATCGATGCCCACATTCTCCAAAAAACATTTTTTTTTTGTGCATCCAAGAAAGCTCCAGTTCACACTTCATGCAGTTTTGTCTAACTACAACCTACTGTCATGTAACAATGACAAGCAACTTTCATGTAACACTGATGTCACAATGTCAGATGAAAACCAATGACATGACTTACTATCAGAGGAGCAGCGTAGCACACACAATTGATGCCCACAAACAAAGCTGTGGGAAGTTTCCTTGAAGCCAATGCAGAGGGTAAAGAAAAACAACAACTTATAATGTACCTCATGGCCAGTACGGGGATCGAACCCACGACCTTGGCATTATTAGCACCATGCTCTAACAAACTGAGCTAACCGGCCGCTTGTAAAGGATCAACATTTTTAGGATGCACAGAGCCTCGGCCAGTGCTGGCGCGTAAACGAGCAAGTCCACCAACAGCATAGACTGACAAGACTGGACCCTCTTGGTTGCTCCTTGTGGCAAATCATACAGGCTGGGGAATTAGCTCAGATGGTAGAGTGCTTGCTTACCATGTGAGAGGTAGTGGAATTGATGCCCACAATCTCCAAAAAACACAATTTTTTGTGGATCCAAGAAAGCTCCAGTTCACACTTCATGCAGTTTTGTCTAACGACAACCTACTGTCATGTAACAATGACAGGCAACTTTCATGTAACACTGATGTCACAATGTCAGATGAAAACGAATGACATGACTTACTTTCAGAGGAGCAGCGTAGCACATACAATTGATGCCCACAAACAAAGCTGTGGGAAGTTTTCTTGAAGCCAATGCAGAAGGTAAAGAAAAACAACAACTTAAAATTTACCTCATGGCCAGTACGGGGATCGAACCCACGACCTTGGCGTTATTAGCACCACGCTCTAACCAACTGAGCTTACCGGCCGCTTGCAAAGGAGTAACATATTTAGGATGCACAGAGCCTCGGCCAGTGCTGGCGCGTAAACGAGCAAGTCCACCAACAGCATAGCCTGACAAGACTGGACCCTCTTGGTTGCTCCTTGTGGCGAATCATAAAGGCTGGGGAATTAGCTCAAATGGTAGAGAGCTTGCTTAGCATGCGAGAGTTAGTGGGATCGATGCCCACATTCTCCAAAAACAATTTTTTTTTGTGCATCCAAGAAAGCTCCAGTTCACACTTCATGCAGTTTTGTCTAACTACAACCTACTGTCATGTAACAATGACAAGCAACTTTCATGTAACACTGATGTCACAATGTCAGATGAAAACGAATGACATAACTTACTATCAGAGGAGCAGCGTAGCACACACAATTGATGCCCACAAACAAAGCTGTGGGAAGTTTTCTTGAAGCCAATGCAGAGGGTAAAGATAAACAACAACTTAAAATGTACCTCATGGCCAGTACGGGGATCGAACACACGACCTTGGTGTTATTAGCACCACGCTCTAACCAATTGCGCTAACCGGCTACTTGCAAAGGAGTAATATTTTTAGGATGCACAGAGCCTCGGCCAGTGCTGGCGCGTAAACGAGCAAGTCCACCAACAGCATAGCCTGACAAGACTGGACCATCTTGGTTGCTCCTTGTGGCAAATCATAAACGCTGGGGAATTAGCTCAAATGGTAGAGTGCTTGCTTAGCATGCGAGAGGTAGTGGGATCTATGACCACATTCTCCAAAAAACAATTTTTTTTTGTGCATCCAAGAAAGCTCCAGTTCACACTTCATGCAGTTTTGTCTAACTACAACCTACTGTCATGTAACAATGACAAGCAACTTTCATGTAACACTGATGTCACAATGTCAGATGAAAACGAATGACATGACTTACTATCAGAGGAGCAGCGTAGCACACACAATTGATGCCCACAAACAAAGCTGTGGGAAGTTTCCTTGAAGCCAATGCAGAGGGTAAAGAAAAACAACAACTTAAAATGTACCTCATGGCCAGTACGGGGATCGAACCCACGACCTTGGCGTTATTAGCGCCACTCTCTAACCAACTGAGCTAACCGGCCGCTTGCAAAGGATCAACATTTTTAGGATGCACAGAGCCTCGGCCAGTGCTGGCGCGTAAATGAGCAAGTCCACCAACAGCATAGCCTGACATGACTGGACCATCTTGGTTGCTCCTTGTGGCAAATCATTAAGGCTGGGGAATTAGCTCAAATGGTAGAGTCCTTGCTTAGCATGCGAGAGGTAGTGGGATCGATGCCCACATTCTCCAAAAAACATTTTTTTTTTGTGCATCCAAGAAAGCTCCAGTTCACACTTCATGCAGTTTCGTCTAACGACAATCTACTGTCATGTATCAATGACAGGCAACTTTCATGTAACACTGATGTCACAATGTCAGATGAAAACGAATGACATGACTTACTTTCAGAGGAGCAGCGTAGCACACACAATTGATGCCCACAAACAAAGCTGTGGGAAGTTTCCTTGAAGCCAATGCAGAGGGTAAAGAAAAACAACAGCTTAAAATGTACCTCATGGCCAGTACGAGGATCGAACACACGACCTTGGCGTTATTAACACCACGCTCTAACCAACTGAGCTAACCGGCCGCTTGCAAAGAAGTACCATTTTTAGGATGCACAGAGCCTCGGCCAGTGCTGGAGCGTAAACGAGCAAGTCCACCAACAGCATAGCCTGACAAGACTGGACCATCTTGGTTGCTCCTTGTGGCAAATCATAAAGGTTCGGGAATTACCTCAAATGGTAGAGTGCTTGCTTAGCATGCGAGAGGTAGTGGGATCGATGCCCACATTCTCCAAAAAACATTTTTTTTTTGTGCATCCAAGAAAGCTCCAGTTCACACTTCATGCAGTTTTGTCTAACGACAATCTACTGTCATGTAACAATGACAGGCAACTTTCATGTAACACTGATGTCACAATGTCAGATGAAAACGAATGACATGACTTACTATCAGAGGAGCAGCGTAGCACACACAATTGATGCCCACAAACAAAGCTGTGGGAAGTTTCCTTGAAGCCAATGCAGAAGGTAAAGAAAAACAACAACTTAAAATGTACCTCATGGCCAGTACAGGGATCGAACCCACGACCTTGGCATTATTAGCACCATAAACTAACCAACTGAGCTAACCGGCCGCTTGTAAATGATCAACATTTTTAGGATGCACAGAGCCTCGGCCAATGCTGGCGCGTAAACGAGCAAGTCCACCAACAGCATAGCCTGACAAGACTGGACCCTCTTGGTTGCTCCTTGTGGCAACTCATAAAGGCTGGGGAATTAGCTCAAATGGTAGAGTGCTTGCTTAGCATGCGAGAGTTAGTGGGATCGATGCCCACATTCTCCAAAAAACACAATTTTTTGTGCATCCAAGAAAGCTCCAGTTCACACTTCATGCAGTTTTGTCTAACTACAACCTACTGTCATGTAACAATGACAAGCAACTTTCATGAAACACGGATGTCACAATGTCAGATGAAAACGAATGACATGACTTACTATCAGAGGAGCAGCGTAGCACACACAATTGATGCCCACAAACAAAGCTGTGGGAAGTTTCCTTGAAGCCAATGCAGAGGGTAAAGAAAAACAACAACTTAAAATGTACCTCATGGCCAGTACGGGGATCGTACCCACGACCTTGGCTTTATTAGCACCATGCTCTAACCATCTGAGCTTACCGGCCGCTTGTAAAGGATTAACATTTTTAGGATGCACAGAGCCTCGGCCAGTGCTGGCGCGTAAACGAGCAAGTCCACCAACAGCATAGCCTGACAAGACTGGACCATCTTGGTTGCTCCTTGTTGCAAATCATAAAGGCTGGGGAATTAGCTCAAATGGTAGTGTGCTTGCTTAGCATGCGAGAGGTAGTGGGATCGATGCCCACATTCTCCAAAAAACAATATTTTTTTGTGCATCCAAGAAAGTTTCAGTTCACACTTCATGCAGTTTTGTCTAACTACAACCTACTGTCATGTAACAATGACAAGCAACTTTCATGTAACACTGATGTCACAATGTCAGATGAAAACGAATGACATAACTTACTATCAGAGGAGCAGCGTAGCACACACAATTGATGCCCACAAACAAAGCTGTGGGAAGTTTTCTTGAAGCCAATGCAGAGGGTAAAGATAAACAACAACTTAAAATGTACCTCTTGGCCAGTACGGGGATCGAACACACGACCTTGGCGTTATTCGCACCACGCACTAACCAATTGCGCTAACCGGCCACTTGCAAAGGAGTAATATTTTTAGGATGCACAGAGCCTCGGCCAGTGCTGGCGCGTAAACGAGCAAGTCCACCAACAGCATAGCCTGACAAGACTGGACCATCTTGGTTGCTCCTTGTGGCAAATCATAAAGGCTGGGGAATTAGCTCAAATGGTAGAGTGCTTGCTTAGCATGCGAGAGGTAGTGGGATTGATGCCCACATTCTCCAAAAAACACAATTTTTTTGTGGATCCAAGAAAGCTCCAGTTCACACTTCATGCAGTTTTGTCTAACGACAACCTACTGTCATGTAACAATGACAGGCAACTTTCATGTAACACTGATGTCACAATGTCAGATGAAAACGAATGACATGACTTACTTTCAGAGGAGCAGCGTAGCACACACAATTGATGCCCACAAACAAAGCTGTGGGAAGTTTCCTTGAAGCCAATGCAGAGGGTAAAGAAAAACAACAGCTTAAAATGTACCTCATGTCCAGTACGAGGATCGAACACACGACCTTGGCGTTATTACCACCACGCTCTAACCAACTGAGCTAACCGGCCACTTGCAAAGAAGTAACATTTTTAGGATGCACAGAGCCTCGGCCAGTGCTGGAGCGTAAACGAGCAGAGTCCACCAACAGCATAGCCTGACAAGACTGGACCATCTTGGTTGCTCCTTGTGGCAAATCATAAAGGTTCGGGAATTACCTCAAATGGTAGAGTGCTTGCTTAGCATGCGAGAGGTAGTGGGATCGATGCCCACATTCTCCAAAAAACAATTTTTTTTTGTGCATCCAAGAAAGCTCCAGTTCACACTTCATGCAGTTTTGTCTAACTACAACCTACTGTCATGTAACAATGACAGGCAACTTTCATGTAACACTGATGTCACAATGTCAGATGAAAACGAATGACATTACTTACTATCAGAGGAGCAGCGTAGCACACACAATTGATGCCCACAAACAAAGCTGTGGAAAGTTATCTTGAAGCCAATGCAGAGGGTAAAGAAAAACAACAACTTAAAATGTACCTCATGGCCAGTACGGGGATCGAACCCACGACCTTGGCGTTATCAGCGCCACGCTCTAACCAACTGAGCTAACCGGCCGCTTGCAAAGGAGTAACATTTTTAGGATGCACAGAGCCTCGGCCAGTGCTGGCGCTTAAACAAGCAAGTCCACCAACAGCATAGCCTGACATGACTGGACCATCTTGGTTGCTCCTTGTGGCAAATCATAAAGGCTGGGGAATTAGCTCAAATGGTAGAGTGCTTGCTTAGCATATGAGAGGTAGTGGGATCGATGCCCACATTCTCCAAAAAACATTTTTTTTTTGTGCATCCAAGAAAGCTCCAGTTCACACTTCATGCAGTTTTGTCTAACGACAACCTACTGTCATGTAACAATGACAGGCAACTTTCATGTAACACTGATGTCACAATGTCAGATGAAAACGAATGACATGACTTACTATCAGAGGAGCAGCGTAGCACACACAATTGATGCCCACAAACAAAGCTGTGGGAAGTTTCCTTGAAGCCAATGCAGAGGGTAAAGAAAAACAACAACTTAAAATGTACCTCATGGCCAGTACGGGGATCGAACCCACGACCTTGGCGTTATTAGCACCATGCTCTAACCAACTGAGCTAACCGGCCGCTTGTAAAGGATCAACATTTTTAGGATGCACAGAGCCTCGGCCAATGCTGGCGCGTAAACGAGCAAGTCCACCAACAGCATAGCCTGACAAGCCTGGACCCTCTTGGTTGCTCCTTGTGGCAACTCATAAAGGCTGGGGAATTAGCTCAAATGGTAGAGTGCTTGCTTAGCATGCGAGAGTTAGTGGGATCGATGCCCACATTCTCCAAAAAACACAATTTTTTGTGCATCCAAGAAAGCTCCAGTTCACACTTCATGCAGTTTTGTCTAACTAGAACCTACTGTCATGTAACAATGACAAGCAACTTTCATGAAACACTGATGTCACAATGTCAGATGAAAACGAATGACATGACTTACTATCAGAGGAGCAGCGTAGCACACACAATTGATGCCCACAAACAAAGCTGTGGGAAGTTTCCTTGAAGCCAATGCAGAGGGTAAAGAAAAACAACAACTTAAAATGTACCTCATGGCCAGTACGGGGATCGAACCCACGACCTTGGCGTTATTAGCACCATGCTCTAACCAACTGAGCTAACCGACCGCTTGTAAAGGATCAACATTTTTAGGATGCACAGAGCCTCGGCCAATGCTGGCGCGTAAACGAGCAAGTCCACCAACAGCATAGCCTGACAAGACTGGACCCTCTTGGTTGCTCCTTGTGGCAACTCATAAAGGCTGGGGAATTAGCTCAAATGGTAGAGTGCTTGCTTAGCATGCGAGAGTTAGTGGGATCGATGCCCACATTCTCCAAAAAACACAATTTTTTGTGCATCCAAGAAAGCTCCAGTTCACACTTCATGCAGTTTTGTCTAACTAGAACCTACTGTCATGTAACAATGACAAGCAACTTTCATGAAACACTGATGTCACAATGTCAGATGAAAACGAATGACATGACTTACTATCAGAGGAGCAGCGTAGCACACACAATTGATGCCCACAAACAAAGCTGTGGGAAGTTTCCTTGAAGCCAATGCAGAGGGTAAAGAAAAACAACAACTTAAAATGTACCTCATGGCCAGTACGGGGATCGTACCCACGACCTTGGCTTTATTAGCACCATGCTCTAACCATCTGAGCTAACCGGCCGCTTGTAAAGGATCAACATTTTTAGGATGCACAGAGCCTCGGCCAGTGCTGGCGCGTAAACGCGCAAGTCCACCAACAGCATAGCCTGACAAGACTGGACCATCTTGGTTGCTGCTTGTTGCAAAACATAAAGGCTGGGGAATTAGCTCAAATGGTAGAGTGCTTGCTTAGCATGCGAGAGGTAGTGGGATCGATGCCCACATTCTCCAAAAAACAATTTTTTTTTGTGCATCCAAGAAAGCTCCAGTTCACACTTCATGCAGTTTTGTCTAACTACAACCTACTGTCATGTAACAATGACAAGCAACTTTCATGTAACACTGATGTCACAATGTCAGATGAAAACGAATGACATAACTTACTATCAGAGGAGCAGCGTAGCACACACAATTGATGCCCACAAACAAAGCTGTGGGAAGTTTCCTTGAAGCCAATGCAGAGGGTAAAGAAAAACAACAACTTAAAATGTATCTCATGGCCAGTACGGGGATCGTACCCACGACCTTGGCTTTATTAGCACCATGCTCTAACCATCTGAGCTAAACGGCCGCTTGTAAAGGATCAACATTTTTAGGATGCACAGAGCCTCGGCCAGTGCTGGCGCGTAAACGAGCAAGTCCACCAACAGCATAGCCTGACAAGACTGGACCATCTTGGTTGCTCCTTGTTGCAAATCATAAAGGTTGGGGAATTAGCTCAAATGGTAGAGTACTTGCTTAGCATGCGAGTGGTAGTGGGATCGATGCCCACATTCTCCAAAAAACAATTTTTTTTTGTGCATCCAAGAAAGCTCCAGTTCACACTTCATGCAGTTTTGTCTAACTACAACCTACTGTCATGTAACAATGACAAGCAACTTTCATGTAACACTGATGTCACAATGTCAGATGAAAACGAATGACATAACTTACTATCAGAGGAGCAGCGTAGCACACACAATTGATGCCCACAAACAAAGCTGTGGGAAGTTTCCTTGAAGCCAATGCAGAGGGTAAAGAAAAACAACAACTTAAAATGTACCTCATGGCCAGTACGGGGATTCAACCCACGACGTTGGCGTTATTAGCACCACGCTCTAACCAACTGAGCTAACCGGCCGCTTGGAAAGGAGCAACATTTTTAGGATGCACAGAGCCTCGGCCAGTGCTGGCGCGTAAACGAGCAAGTCCACCAACAGCATAGCCTGACAAGACTGGACCATCTTGGTTGCTCCTTGTGGCAAATCATAAACGCTGGGGAATTAGCTCAAATGGTAGAGTGCTTGCTTAGCATGCGAGAGGTAGTGGGATCTATGACCACATTCTCCAAAAAACACAATTTTTTTTTGTGCATCCAAGAAAGCTCCAGTTCACACTTCATGCAGTTTTGTCTAACTACAACCTACTGTCATGTAACAATGACAAGCAACTTTCATGTAACACTGATGTCACAATGTCAGATGAAAACGAATGACATACCTTACTATCAGAGGAGCAGCGTAGCACACACAATTGATGCCCACAAACAAAGCTGTGGGAAGTTTTCTTGAAGCCAATGCAGAGGGTAAAGAAAAACAACAACTTAAATTGTACCTCATGGCCAGTACGGGGATCGAACACACGACCTTGGCGTTATTAGCACCACGCTCTAACCAACTGCGCTAACCGGCCACTTGCAAAGGAGGAATATTTTTAGGATGCACAGAGCCTCGGCCAGTGCTGGCGCGTAAACGAGCAAGTCCACCAACAGCATAGCCTGACAAGACTGGACCATCTTGGTTGCTCCTTGTGGCAAATCATAAACGCTGGGGAATTAGCTCAAATGGTAGAGTGCTTTCTTAGCATGCGAGAGGTAGTGGGATCTATGACCACATTCTCCCAAAAACATTTTTTTTTTGTGCATCCAAGAAAGCTCCAGTTCACACTTCATGCAGTTTTGTCTAACGACAACCTACTTTCATGTAACAATGACAAGCAACTTTCATGTAACACTGATGTCACAATGTCAGATGAAAACGAATGACATGACTTACTTTCAGAGGAGCAGCGTAGCACACACAATTGATGCCCACAAACAAAGCTGTGGGAAGTTTTCTTGAAGCCAATGCAGAAGGTAAAGAAAAACAACAACTTAAAATATACCTCATGGCCAGTACGGGGATCGAACAAACGACATTGGCGTTATTAAAACCACGCTCACCAACTGAGCTAACCGGCCGCTTTCAAAGAAGTAACATTTTTAGGATGCACAGAGCCTCGGCCAGTGCTGGCGCGTAAACGAGCAAGTCCACCAACAGCATAGCCTGACAAGACTGGACCATCTTGGTTGCTCCTTGTGGCAAATCATAAACGTTAGGGAATTAGCTCAAATGGTAGAGTGCTTGCTTAGCATGCGAGAGGTAGTGGGATCTATGACCACATTCTCCAAAAAACACAATTTTTTTTGGTGCATCCAAGAAAGCTCCAGTTCACACTTCATGCAGTTTTGTCTAACGACAACCTACTGTCATGTAACAATGACAAGCAACTTTCATGTAACACTGATGTCACAATGTCAGATGAAAACGAATGACATGACTTACTATCAGAGGAGCAGCGTAGCACACACAATTGATGCCCACAAACAAAGCTGTGGGAAGTTTCCTTGAAGCCAATGCAGAGGGTAAAGAAAAACAACAACTTAAAATGTACCTCATGGCCAGTACGGGGATCGTACCCACGACCTTGGCTTTATTAGCAACATGCTCTAACCATCTGAGCTAACCGGCCGCTTGTAAAGGATCAACATTTTTAGGATGCACAGAGCCTCGGCCAGTGCTGGCGCGTAAACGCGCAAGTCCACCAACAGCATAGCCTGACAAGACTGGACCATCTTGGTTGCTGCTTGTTGCAAAACATAAAGGCTGGGGAATTAGCTCAAATGGTAGAGTGCTTGCTTAGCATGCGAGAGGTAGTGGGATCGATGCCCACATTCTCCAAAAAACAATTTTTTTTTGTGCATCCAAGAAAGCTCCAGTTCACACTTCATGCAGTTTTGTCTAACTACAACCTACTGTCATGTAACAATGACAAGCAACTTTCATGTAACACTGATGTCACAATGTCAGATGAAAACGAATGACATAACTTACTATCAGAGGAGCAGCGTAGCACACACAATTGATGCCCACAAACAAAGCTGTGGGAAGTTTCCTTGAAGCCAATGCAGAGGGTAAAGAAAAACAACAACTTAAAATGTATCTCATGGCCAGTACGGGGATCGTACCCACGACCTTGGCTTTATTAGCACCATGCTCTAACCATCTGAGCTAAACGGCCGCTTGTAAAGGATCAACATTTTTAGGATGCACAGAGCCTCGGCCAGTGCTGGCGCGTAAACGAGCAAGTCCACCAACAGCATAGCCTGACAAGACTGGACCATCTTGGTTGCTCCTTGTTGCAAATCATAAAGGTTGGGGAATTAGCTCAAATGGTAGAGTGCTTGCTTAGCATGCGAGTGGTAGTGGGATCGATGCCCACATTCTCCAAAAAACAATTTTTTTTTGTGCATCCAAGAAAGCTCCAGTTCACACTTCATGCAGTTTTGTCTAACTACAACCTACTGTCATGTAACAATGACAAGCAACTTTCATGTAACACTGATGTCACAATGTCAGATGAAAACGAATGACATAACTTACTATCAGAGGAGCAGCGTAGCACACACAATTGATGCCCACAAACAAAGCTGTGGGAAGTTTCCTTGAAGCCAATGCAGAGGGTAAAGATAAACAACAACTTAAAATGTACCTCATGGCCAGTACGGGGATCGAACACACGACCTTGGCTTTATTAGCCCCACACTCTAACCAACTGCGTTAACCGGCCACTTGCAAAGGAGTAATATTTTTAGGATGCACAGAGCCTCGGCCAGTGCTGGCGCGTAAACGAGCAAGTCCACCAACAGCATAGCCTGACAAGACTGGACCATCTTGGTTGCTCCTTGTGGCAAATCATAAAGGCTGGGGAATTAGCTCAAATGGTAGAGTGCTTGCTTAGCATGCGAGAGGTAGTGGGATTGATGCCCACATTCTCCAAAAAACAATATTTTTTTGTGGATCCAAGAAAGCTCCAGTTCACACTTCATGCAGTTTTGTCTAACGACAACCTACTGTCATGTAACAATGACAGGCAACTTTCATGTAACACTGATGTCACAATGTCAGATGAAAACGAATGACATGACTTACTTTCAGAGGAGCAGCGTAGCACACACAATTGATGCCCACAAACAAAGCTGTGGGAAGTTTTCTTGAAGCCAATGCAGAGGGTAAAGAAAAACAACAACTTAAAATGTACCTCATGGCCAGTACGGGGATTCAACCCACGACGTTGGCGTTATTAGCACCACGCTCTAACCAACTGAGCTAACCGGCCGCTTGGAAAGGAGCAACATTTTTAGGATGCACAGAGCCTCGGCCAGTGCTGGCGCGTAAACGAGCAAGTCCACCAACAGCATAGCCTGACAAGACTGGACCATCTTGGTTGCTCCTTGTGGCAAATCATAAACGCTGGGGAATTAGCTCAAATGGTAGAGTGCTTGCTTAGCATGCGAGAGGTAGTGGGATCTATGACCACATTCTCCAAAAAACACAATTTTTTTTTGTGCATCCAAGAAAGCTCCAGTTCACACTTCATGCAGTTTTGTCTAACTACAACCTACTGTCATGTAACAATGACAAGCAACTTTCATGTAACACTGATGTCACAATGTCAGATGAAAACGAATGACATACCTTACTATCAGAGGAGCAGCGTAGCACACACAATTGATGCCCACAAACAAAGCTGTGGGAAGTTTTCTTGAAGCCAATGCAGAGGGTAAAGAAAAACAACAACTTAAATTGTACCTCATGGCCAGTACGGGGATCGAACACACGACCTTGGCGTTATTAGCACCACGCTCTAACCAACTGCGCTAACCGGCCACTTGCAAAGGAGTAATATTTTTAGGATGCACAGAGCCTCGGCCAGTGCTGGCGCGTAAACGAGCAAGTCCACCAACAGCATAGCCTGACAAGACTGGACCATCTTGGTTGCTCCTTGTGGCAAATCATAAACGCTGGGGAATTAGCTCAAATGGTAGAGTGCTTTCTTAGCATGCGAGAGGTAGTGGGATCTATGACCACATTCTCCCAAAAACATTTTTTTTTTGTGCATCCAAGAAAGCTCCAGTTCACACTTCATGCAGTTTTGTCTAACGACAACCTACTTTCATGTAACAATGACAAGCAACTTTCATGTAACACTGATGTCACAATGTCAGATGAAAACGAATGACATGACTTACTTTCAGAGGAGCAGCGTAGCACACACAATTGATGCCCACAAACAAAGCTGTGGGAAGTTTTCTTGAAGCCAATGCAGAAGGTAAAGAAAAACAACAACTTAAAATATACCTCATGGCCAGTACGGGGATCGAACAAACGACATTGGCGTTATTAAAACCACGCTCACCAACTGAGCTAACCGGCCGCTTTCAAAGAAGTAACATTTTTAGGATGCACAGAGCCTCGGCCAGTGCTGGCGCGTAAACGAGCAAGTCCACCAACAGCATAGCCTGACAAGACTGGACCATCTTGGTTGCTCCTTGTGGCAAATCATAAACGTTAGGGAATTAGCTCAAATGGTAGAGTGCTTGCTTAGCATGCGAGAGGTAGTGGGATCTATGACCACATTCTCCAAAAAACACAATTTTTTTTGGTGCATCCAAGAAAGCTCCAGTTCACACTTCATGCAGTTTTGTCTAACGACAACCTACTGTCATGTAACAATGACAAGCAACTTTCATGTAACACTGATGTCACAATGTCAGATGAAAACGAATGACATGACTTACTATCAGAGGAGCAGCGTAGCACACACAATTGATGCCCACAAACAAAGCTGTGGGAAGGTTCCTTGAAGCCAATGCAGAGGGTAAAGAAAAACAACAACTTAAAATGTACCTCATGGCCAGTACGGGGATTCAACCCACGACGTTGGCGTTATTAGCACCACGCTCTAACCAACTGAGCTAACCGGCCGCTTGGAAAGGAGCAACATTTTTAGGATGCACAGAGCCTCGGCCAGTGCTGGCGCGTAAACGAGCAAGTCCACCAACAGCATAGCCTGACAAGACTGGACCATCTTGGTTGCTCCTTGTGGCAAATCATAAACGCTGGGGAATTAGCTCAAATGGTAGAGTGCTTGCTTAGCATGCGAAAGGTAGTGGGATCGATGCCCACATTCTCCAAAAAACACAATTTTTTTTTGTGCATCCAAGAAAGCTCCAGTTCACACTTCATGCAGTTTTGTCTAACTACAACCTACTGTCATGTAACAATGACAAGCAACTTTCATGTAACACTGATGTCACAATGTCAGATGAAAACGAATGACATACCTTACTATCAGAGGAGCAGCGTAGCACACACAATTGATGCCCACAAACAAAGCTGTGGGAAGTTTTCTTGAAGCCAATGCAGAGGGTAAAGAAAAACAACAACTTAAATTGTACCTCATGGCCAGTACGGGGATCGAACACACGACCTTGGCGTTATTAGCACCACGCTCTAACCAACTGCGCTAACCGGCCACTTGCAAAGGAGTAATATTTTTAGGATGCACAGAGCCTCGGCCAGTGCTGGCGCGTAAACGAGCAAGTCCACCAACAGCATAGCCTGACAAGACTGGACCATCTTGGTTGCTCCTTGTGGCAAATCATAAACGCTGGGGAATTAGCTCAAATGGTAGAGTGCTTTCTTAGCATGCGAGAGGTAGTGGGATCTATGACCACATTCTCCCAAAAACATTTTTTTTTTGTGCATCCAAGAAAGCTCCAGTTCACACTTCATGCAGTTTTGTCTAACGACAACCTACTTTCATGTAACAATGACAAGCAACTTTCATGTAACACTGATGTCACAATGTCAGATGAAAACGAATGACATGATTTACTTTCAGAGGAGCAGCGTAGCACACACAATTGATGCCCACAAACAAAGCTGTGGGAAGTTTTCTTGAAGCCAATGCAGAAGGTAAAGAAAAACAACAACTTAAAATATACCTCATGGCCAGTACGGGGATCGAACAAACGACATTGGCGTTATTAAAACCACGCTCACCAACTGAGCTAACCGGCTGCTTTCAAAGAAGTAACATTTTTAGGATGCACAGAGCCTCGGCCAGTGCTGGCGCGTAAACGAGCAAGTCCACCAACAGCATAGCCTGACAAGACTGGACCCTCTTGGTTGCTCCTTGTGGCAAATCATACAGGCTCGGGAATTAGCTCAGATGGTAGAGTGCTTGCTTAGCATGCGAGAGGTAGTGGGATTGATGCCCACATTCTCCAAAAAACACAATTTTTTTGTGGATCCAAGAAAGCTCCAGTTCACACTTCATGCAGTTTTGTCTAACGACAACCTACTGTCATGTAACAATGACAGGCAACTTTCATGTAACACTGATGTCACAATGTCAGATGAAAACGAATGACATGACTTACTTTCAGAGGAGCAGCGTAGCACACACAATTGATGCCCACAAACAAAGCTGTGGGAAGTTTCCTTGAAGCCAATGCAGAGGGTAAAGAAAAACAACAACTTAAAATGTACCTCATGGCCAGCACGGGGATCGAACCCAGGACCTTGGCGTTATTAGCACCATGCTCTAACCAACTGAGCTAACTGGCCGCTTGTAAAGGATCAACATTTTTAGGATGCACAGAGCCTCGGCCAGTGCTGGCACGTAAACGAGCAAGTCCAACAACAGCATAGCCTGACAAGACTGGACCATCTTGGTTGCTCCTTGTTGCAAATCATAAAGGCTGGGGAATTAGCTCAAATGGTAGACTGCTTGCTTAGCATGCGAGAGGTAGTGGGATCGATGCCCACATTCTCCAAAAAACAATTTTTTTTTGTGCATCCAAGAAAGCTCCAGTTCACACTTCATGCAGTTTTGTCTAACTACAACCTACTGTCATGTAACAATGACAAGCAACTTTCATGTAACACTGATGTCACAATGTCAGATGAAAACGAATTACATAACTTACTATCAGAGGAGCAGCGTAGCACACACAATTGATGCCCACAAACAAAGCTGTGGGAAGTTTTCTTGAAGCCAATGCAGAGGGTAAAGATAAACAACAACTTAAAATGTACCTCATGGCCAGTACGGGGATCGAACACACGACCTTGGCGTTATTAGCACCACGCTCTAACCAATTGCGCTAACCGGCCACTTGCAAAGGAATAACATTTTTAGGATGCACAGAGCCTCGGCCAGTGCTGGCGCGTAAACGAGCAAGTCCACCAACAGCATAGCCTGACAAGACTGGACCATCTTGGTTGCTCCTTGTGGCAAATCATAAAGGCTGGGGAATTAGCTCAAATGGTAGAGTGCTTGCTTAGCATGCGAGAGGTAGTGGGATTGATGCCCACATTCTCCAAAAAACACAATTTTTTTGTGGATCCAAGAAAGCTCCAGTTCACACTTCATGCAGTTTTGTCTAACGACAACCTACTGTCATGTAACAATGACAGGCAACTTTCATGTAACTGATGTCACAATGTCAGATGAAAACGAATGACATGACTTACTTTCAGAGGAGCAGCGTAGCACACACAATTGATGCCCACAAACAAAGCTGTGGGAAGTTTTCTTGAAGCCAATGCAGAGGGTAAAGAAAAACAACAACTTAAAATGTACCTCATGGCCAGTACGGGGATTCAACCCACGACCTTGGTGTTATTAGCACCACGCTCTAACCAACTGAGCTAACCGGCCGCTTGCAAAAGAGCAACATTTTTAGGATGCACAGAGCCTCGGCCAGTGCTGGCACGTAAACGAGCAAGTCCACCAACAGCATAGCCTGACAAGACTGGACCATCTTGGTTGCTCCTTGTGGCAAATCATAAACGCTGGGGAATTAGCTCAAATGGTAGAG
Source organism: Salvelinus fontinalis (assembly GCF_029448725.1). Taxonomy (NCBI): domain Eukaryota; kingdom Metazoa; phylum Chordata; class Actinopteri; order Salmoniformes; family Salmonidae; genus Salvelinus; species Salvelinus fontinalis. Next base: position 254,669 of record NW_026600308.1, on the reverse strand, counting down.
TGCTTGCTTAGCAGGCGAGAGGTAGTGGGATCTATGACCACATTCTCCAAAAAACATTTTTTTTTTGTGCATCCAAGAAAGCTCCAGTTCACACTTCATGCAGTTTTGTCTAACGACAACCTACTGTCATGTAACAATGACAAGCAACTTTCATGTAACACTGATGTCACAATGTCCGATGAAAACGAATGACACGACTTACTTTCAGAGGAGCAGCGTAGCACACACAATTGATGCCCACAAAGAAAGCTGTGGGAAGTTATCTTGAAGCCAATGCAGAGGGTAAAGAAAAACAACAACTTAAAATGTACCTCATGGCCAGTACGGGGATTCAACCCACGACCTTGGCGTTATTAGCACCACGCTCTAACCAACTGAGCTAACCGGCCGCTTGCAAAGGGGCAACATTTTTAGGATGCACAGAGCCTCGGCCAGTGCTGGCGCGTAAACGAGCAAGTCCACCAACAGCATAGCCTGACAAGACTGGACCATCTTGGTTGCTCCTTGTGGCAAATCATAAACGCTGGGGAATTAGCTCAAATGGTAGAGTGCTTGCTTAGCATGCGAGAGTTAGTGGGATCTATGACCACATTCTCCAAAAAACTATTTTTTTTTGTGCATCCAAGAAAGCTCCAGTTCACACTTCATGCAGTTTTGTCTAACGACAACCTACTGTCATGTAACAATGACAAGCAACTTTCATGTAACACTGATGTCACAATGTCCGATGAAAACGAATGACATGACTTACTTTCAGAGGAGCAGCGTAGCACACACAATTGATGCCCACAAACAAAGCTGTGGGAAGTTTTCTTGAAGCCAATGCAGAAGGTAAAGAAAAACAACAACTTAAAATGTACCTCATGGCCAGTACGGGGATCGAACCCGCGACCTTGGCGTTATCAGCACCATGCTCTAACCAACTGAGCTAACCGGCCGCTTGTAAAGAATCAACATTTTTAGGATGCACAGAGCCTCGGCCAGTGCTGGCGCGTAAACGAGCAAGTCCACCAACAGCATAGCCTGACAAGACTGGACCATCTTGGTTGCTCCTTGTTGCAAGTCATAAAGGCTGGGGAATTAGCTCAAATGGTAGAGTGCTTGCTTAGCATGCGAGAGGTAGTGGGATCGATGCCCACATTCTCCAAAAAACAATTTTTTTTTGTGCATCCAAGAAAGCTCCAGTTCACACTTCATGCAGTTTTGTCTAACTACAACCTACTGTCATGTAACAATGACAAGCAACTTTCATGTAACACTGATGTCACAATGTCAGATGAAAACGAATGACATGACTTACTATCAGAGGAGCAGCGTAGCACACACAATTGATGCCCACAAACAAAGCTGTGGGAAGTTTCCTTGAAGCCAATGCAGAGGGTAAAGATAAACAACAACTTAAAATGTACCTCATGGCCAGTACGGGGATTCAACCCACGACCTTGGCGTTATTAGCACCACGCTCTAACCAACTGAGCTAACCGGCCGCTTGCAAAGGAGCAACATTTTTAGGATGCACAGAGCCTCGGCCAGTGCTGGCGCGTAAACGAGCAAGTCCACCAACAGCATAGCCTGACAAGACTGGACCATCTTGGTTGCTCCTTGTGGCAAATCATAAACTCTGGGGAATTAGCTCAAATGGTAGAGCGCTTGCTTAGCATGCGAGAGGTAGTGGGATCTATGACCACATTCTCCAAAAAACTATTTTTTTTTGTGCATCCAAGAAAGCTCCAGTTCACACTTCATGCAGTTTTGTCTAACGACAACCTACTGTCATGTAACAATGACAAGCAACTTTCATGTAACACTGATGTCACAATGTCCGATGAAAACGAATGACATGACTTACTTTCAGAGGAGCAGCGTAGCACACACAATTGATGCCCACAAACAAAGCTGTGGGAAGTTTCCTTGAAGCCAATGCAGAGGGTAAAGAAAAACAACAACTTATAATGTACCTCATGGCCAGTACGGGGATCGAACAAACGACCTTGGCGTTATTAACACCACGCTCTAACCAACTGAGCTAACCGGCCGCTTTCAAAGAAGTAACATTTTTAGGATGCACAGAGCCTCGGCCAGTGCTGGCGCGTAAACGAGCAAGTCCACCAACAGCATAGCCTGACAAGACTGGACCATCTTGGTTGCTCCTTGTGGCAAATCATAAAGGTTTGGGAATTAGCTCAAATGGTAGAGTACTTGCTTAGCATGCGAGAGGTAGTGGGATCGATGCCCACATTCTCCAAAAAACACAATTTTTTTTTGTGCATCCAAGAAAGCTCCAGTTCACACTTCATGCAGTTTTGTCTAACTACAACCTACTGTCATGTAACAATGACAAGCAACTTTCATGTAACACTGATGTCACAATGTCAGATGAAAACGAATGACATGACTTACTATCAGAGGAGCAGCGTAGCACACACAATTGATGCCCACAAACAAAGCTGTGGGAAGGTTCCTTGAAGCCAATGCAGAGGGTAAAGAAAAACAACAACTTAAAATGTACCTCATGGCCAGTACGGGGATCGAACCCACGACCTTGGCGTTATTAGCACCATGCTCTAACCAACTGAGCTAACCGGCCGCTTGTAAAGAATCAACATTTTTAGGATGCACAGAGCCTCGGCCAGTGCTGGCGCGTAAACGAGCAAGTCCACCAACAGCATAGCCTGACAAGACTGGACCATCTTGGTTGCTCCTTGTTGCAAATCATAAAGGCTGGGGAATTAGCTCAAATGGTAGAGTGCTTGCTTAGCATGTGAGAGGTAGTGGGATCGATGCCCACATTCTCCAAAAAACAATTTTTTTTTGTGCATCCAAGAAAGCTCCAGTTCACACTTCATGCAGTTTTGTCTAACTACAACCTACTGTCATGTAACAATGACAAGCAACTTTCATGTAACACTGATGTCACAATGTCAGATGAAAACGAATGACATGACTTACTATCAGAGGAGCAGCGTAGCACACACAATTGATGCCCACAAACAAAGCTGTGGGAAGTTTCCTTGAAGCCAATGCAGAGGGTAAAGAAAAACAACAACTTAAAATGTACCTCATGGCCAGTACGGGGATCGAACACACGACCTTGGCTTTATTAGCACCACGCTCTAACCAACTGCGCTAACCTGCCACTTGCAAAGGAGTAATATTTTTAGGATGCACAGACCCTCGGCCAGTGCTGGCGCGTAAACGAGCAAGTCCACCAACAGCATAGCCTGACAAGACTGGACCATCTTGGTTGCTCCTTGTGGCAAATCATAAAGGCTGGGGAATTAGCTCAAATGGTAGAGTGCTTGCTTAGCATGCGAGAGGTAGTGGGATTGATGCCCACATTCTCCAAAAACCACAATTTTTTTGTGGATCCAAGAAAGCTCCAGTTCACACTTCATGCAGTTTTGTCTAACGACAACCTACTGTCATGTAACAATGACAGGCAACTTTCATGTAACACTGATGTCACAATGTCAGATGAAAAAGAATGACATGACATACTTTCAGAGGAGCAGCGTAGCACACACAATTGATGCCCACAAACAAAGCTGTGGGAAGTTTTCTTGAAGCCAATGCAGAGGGTAAAGAAAAACAACAACTTAAAATGTACCTCATGGCCAGTACGGGGATTCAACCCACGACCTTGGCGTTATTAGCACCACGCTCTAACCAACTGAGCTAACCGGCCGCTTGCAAAGGAGCAACATTTTTAGGATGCACAGAGCCTCGGCCAGTGCTGGCACGTAAACGAGCAAGTCCACCAACAGCATAGCCTGACAAGACTGGACCATCTTGGTTGCTCCTTGTGGCAAATCATAAACGCTGGGGAATTAGCTCAAATGGTAGAGTGCTTGCTTAGCATGCGAGAGGTAGTGGGATCTATGACCACATTCTCCAAAAAACACAATTTTTTTTTGTGCATCCAAGAAAGCTCCAGTTCACACTTCATGCAGTTTTGTCTAACTACAACCTACTGTCATGTAACAATGACAAGCAACTTTCATGTAACACTGATGTCACAATGTCAGATGAAAACGAATGACATGACTTACTATCAGAGGAGCAGCGTAGCACACACAATTGATGCCCACAAACAAAGCTGTGGGAAGGTTCCTTGAAGCCAATGCAGAGGGTAAAGAAAAACAACAACTTAAAATGTACCTCATGGCCAGAACGGGGATCGAACCCACGACTTTGGCGTTATTAGCAACATGCTCTAACCAACTGAGCTAACCGCCCGCTTGTAAAGAATCAACATTTTTAGGATGCACAGAGCCTCGGCCAGTGCTGGCGCGTAAACGAGCAAGTCCACCAACAGCATAGCCTGACAAGACTGGACCATCTTGGTTGCTCCTTGTGGCAAATCATAAAGGCTGGGGAATTAGCTCAAATGGTAGAGTGCTTGCTTAGCATGCGAGAGGTAGTTGGATTGATGCCCACATTCTCCAAAAAACACCATTTTTTTGTGGATCCAAGAAAGCTCCAGTTCACACTTCATGCAGTTTTGTCTAACGACAACCTATTGTCATGTAACAATGACAGGCAACTTTCATGTAACACTGATGTCACAATGTCAAATGAAAACGAATGACATGACTTACTTTCAGAGGAGCAGCGTAGCACACACAATTGATGCCCACAAACAAAGCTGTGGGAAGTTTTCTTGAAGCCAATGCAGAAGGTAAAGAAAAACAACAACTTAAAATGTACCTCATAGCCAGTACGGGGATCAAACCCATGACCTTGGCATTCTTAGCGCCACGCTCTAACCAACTGAGCTAACCGGCCGCTTGCAAAGGAGCAACATTTTTAGGATGCACAGAGCCTCTGCCAGTGCTGGCGCGTAAACGAGCAAGTCCACCAACAGCATAGCCTGACAAGACTGGACCATCTTGGTTGCTCCTTGTGGCAAATCATAAACGCTGGGGAATTAGCTCAAATGGTAGAGTGCTTGCTTAGCATGCGAGAGGTAGTGGGATCTATGACCACATTCTCCAAAAAACACAATTTTTTTTTGTGCATCCAAGAAAGCTCCAGTTCACACTTCATGCAGTTTTGTCTAACTACAACCTACTGTCATGTAACAATGACAAGCAACTTTCATGTAACACTGATGTCACAATGTCAGATGAAAACGAATGACATGACTTACTATCAGAGGAGCAGCGTAGCACACACAATTGATGCCCACAAACAAAGCTGTGGGAAGGTTCCTTGAAGCCAATGCAGAGGGTAAAGAAAAACAACAACTTAAAATCTACCTCATGGCCAGTACGGGGATCGAACCCACGACCTTGGCGTTATTAGCAACATGCTCTAACCAACTGAGCTAACCGGCCGCTTGTAAAGAATCAACATTTTTAGGATGCACAGAGCCTCGGCCAGTGCTGGCGCGTAAACGAGCAAGTCCACCAACAGCATAGCCTGACAAGACTGGACCATCTTGGTTGCTCCTTGTGGCAAATCATAAAGGCTGGGGAATTAGCTCAAATAGTAGAGTGCTTGCTTAGCATGCGAGAGGTAGTTGGATTGATGCCCACATTCTCCAAAAAACACAATTTTTTTGTGGATCCAAGAAAGCTCCAGTTCACACTTCATGCAGTTTTGTCTAACGACAACCTATTGTCATGTAACAATGACAGGCAACTTTCATGTAACACTGATGTCACAATGTCAAATGAAAACGAATGACATGACTTACTTTCAGAGGAGCAGCGTAGCACACACAATTGATGCCCACAAACAAAGCTGTGGGAAGTTTTCTTGAAGCCAATGCAGAAGGTAAAGAAAAACAACAACTTAAAATGTACCTCATAGCCAGTACGGGGATCAAACCCATGACCTTGGCATTATTAGCGCCACGCTCTAACCAACTGAGCTAACCGGCCGCTTGCAAAGGAGCAACATTTTTAGGATGCACAGAGCCTCTGCCAGTGCTGGCATGTAAACGAGCAAGTCCACCAACAGCATAGCCTGACATGACTGGACCATCTTTGTTGCTCCTTGTGGCAAATCATAAAGGCTGGGGAATTAGCTCAAATGGTAGAGTGCTTGCTTAGCATGCGAGAGGTAGTGGGATCGATGCCCACATTCTCCAAAAAACATTTTTTTTTTTTGTGCATCCAAGAAAGCTCCAGTTCACACTTCATGCAGTTTTGTCTAACTACAACCTACTGTCATGTAACAATGACAAGCAACTTTCATGTAACACTGATGTCACAATGTCAGATGAAAACGAATGACATGACTTACTTTCAGAGGAGCAGCGTAGCACACACAATTGATGCCCACAAACAAAGCTGTGGGAAGTTTTCTTGAAGCCAATGCAGAGGGTAAAGAAAAAAAAACAACTTAAAATGTACCTCATGGCCAGTACGGGGATTGAACCCACGACCTTGGCTTTATTAGCACCACGCTCTAACCAAATGAGCTAACCGGACGCTTGCAAAGGAGCAACATTTTTAGGATGCACAGAGCCTCGGCCAGTGCTGGCGCGTAAACGAGCAAGTCCACCAACAGCATAGCCTGACAAGACTGGACCATCTTGGTTGCTCCTTGTGGCAAATCATAAACGCTGGGGAATTAGCTCAAATGGTAGAGTGCTTGCTTAGCATGCGAGAGGTAGTGGGATCGATGCCCACATTCTCCAAAAAAGATTTTTTTTTTGTGCATCCAAGAAAGCTCCAGTTCACACTTCATGCAGTTTTGTCTAACTACAACCTACTGCCATGTAACAATGACAAGCAACTTTCATGTAACACTGATGTCACAATGTCAGATGAAAACGAATGACATGACTTACTATCAGAGGAGCAGCGTAGCACACACAATTGATGCCCACAAACAAAGCTGTGGGAAGTTTCCTTGAAGCCAATGCAGAGGGTAAAGAAAAACAACAACTTAAATTGTACCTCATGGCCAGTACGGGGATCGAACCCACGACCTTGGCGTTATTAGCACCATGCTCTAACCAACTGAGCTAACCGGCCGCTTGTAATGGAACAACATTTTTAGGATGCAGAGAGCCTCGGCCAGTGCTGGCGCGTAAACGAGCAAGTCCACCAACAGCATAGCCTGACAAGACTGGACCATCTTTGTTGCTCCTTGTGGCAAATCATACAGGCTGGGGAATCAGCTCAGATGGTAGAGTGCTTGCTTAGCATGCGAGAGGTAGTGGGATTGATGCCCACATTCTCCAAAAAACACAATTTTTTTGTGGATCCAAGAAAGCTCCAGTTCACACTTCATGCAGTTTTGTCTAACGACAACCTACTGTCATGTAACAATGACAGGCAACTTTCATGTAACACTGATGTCACAATGCCAGATGAAAACGAATGACATGACTTACTTTCAGAGGAGCAGCGTAGCACACACAATTGATGCCCACAAACAAAGCTGTGGAAAGTTTTCTTGAAGCCAATGCAGAGGGTAAAGAAAAACAACAACTTAAGATGTACCTCATGGCCAGTACTGGGATCGAACCCACGACCTTGGCGTTATTAGCGCCACGCTCTAACCAACTGAGCTAACCGGCCGCTTGCAAAGGAGAAACATTTTTAGGATGCACAGAGCCTCGGCCAGTGCTGGCGCGTAAACGAGCAAGTCCACCAACAGCATAGCCTGACATGACTGGACCATCTTGGTTGCTCCTTGTGGCAAATCATAAAGGCTGGGGAATTAGCTCTAATGGCAGAGTGCTTGCTTAGCATGCGAGAGGTAGTGGGATCGATGCCCACATTCTCCAAAAAACATTTTTTTTTTGTGCATCCAAGAAAGCTCCAGTTCACACTTCATGCAGTTTTGTCTAACTACAACCTACTGTCATGTAACAATGACAAGCAACTTTCATGTAACGCTGATGTCACAATGTCAGATGAAAACGAATGACATGACTTACTATCAGAGGAGCAGCGTAGCACACACAATTGATGCCCACAAACAAAGCTGTGGGAAGTTTCCTTGAAGCCAATGCAGAGGGTAAAGAAAAACAACAACTTAAAATGTACCGCATGGCCAGTATGGGGATTGAACCCACGACCTTGGCGTTATTAGCACCACGCTCTAACCAACTGAGCTAACCGGCCGCTTGCAAAGAAGCAACATTTTTAGGATGCACAGAGCCTCGGCCAGTGCTGGCGCGTAAACGAGCAAGTCCACCAACAGCATAGCCTGACAAGACTGGACCATCTTTGTTGCTCCTTGTGGCAAATCATACAGGCTGGGGAATTAGCTCAGATGGTAGAGTGCTTGCTTAGCATGCGAGAGGTAGTGGGATTGATGCCCACATTCTCCAAAAAACACAATTTTTTTGTGGATCCAAGAAAGCTCCAGTTCACACTTCATGCAGTTTTGTCTAACGACAACCTACTGTCATGTAACAATGACAGGCAACTTTCATGTAACACTGATGTCACAATGCCAGATGAAAACGAATGACATGACATACTTTCAGAGGAGCAGCGTAGCACACACAATTGATGCCCACAAACAAAGCTGTGGAAAGTTTTCTTGAAGCCAATGCAGAGGGTAAAGAAAAACAACAACTTAAAATGTACCTCATGGCCAGTACTGGGATCGAACCCACGACCTTGGCGTTATTAGCGCTACGCTCTAACCAACTGAGCTAACCGGCCGCTTGCAAAGGAGAAACATTTTTAGGATGCACAGAGCCTCGGCCAGTGCTGGCGCGTAAACGAGCAAGTCCACCAACAGCATAGCCTGACATGACTGGACCATCTTGGTTGCTCCTTGTGGCAAATCATAAAGGCTGGGGAATTAGCTCTAATGGCAGAGTGCTTGCTTAGCATGCGAGAGGTAGTGGGATCCATGCCCACATTCTCCAAAAAACAATTTTTTTTTGTGCATCCAAGAAAGCTCCAGTTCACACTTCATGCAGTTTTGTCTAACTACAACCTACTGTCATGTAACAATGACAAGCAACTTTCATGTAACACTGATGTCACAATGTCAGATGAAAATGAATGACATGACTTACTATCAGAGGAGCAGCGTAGCACACACAATTGATGCCCACAAACAAAGCTGTGGGAAGTTTCCTTGAAGCCAATGAAGAGGGTAAAGAAAAACAACAGCTTAAAATGTACCTCATGGCCAGTACGGGGATCGAACCCACGACCTTGGCTTTATTAGCACCACGCTCTAACCAACTGAGCTAACCGGCCGCTTGCAAAGGAGCAACATTTTTAGGATGCACAGAGCCTCGGCCAGTGCTGGCGCGTAAACGAGCAAGTCCACCAACAGCATAGCCTGACAAGACTGGACCATCTTTGTTGCTCCTTGTGGCAAATCATACAGGCTGGGGAATTAGCTCAGATGGTAGAGTGCTTGCTTAGCATGCGAGAGGTAGTGGGATTGATGCCCACATTCTCCAAAAAACACAATTTTTTTGTGGATCCAAGAAAGCTCCAGTTCACACTTCATGCAGTTTTGTCTAACGACAACCTACTGTCATGTAACAATGACAGGCAACTTTCATGTAACACTGATGTCACAATGCCAGATGAAAACGAATGACATGACATACTTTCAGAGGAGCAGCGTAGCACACACAATTGATGCCCACAAACAAAGCTGTGGAAAGTTTTCTTGAAGCCAATGCAGAGGGTAAAGAAAAACAACAACTTAAAATGTACCTCATGGACAGTACTGGGATCGAACCCACGACCTTGGCGTTATTAGCACCACGCTCTAACCAACTGAGCTAACCGGCCGCTTGCAAAGGAGAAACATTTTTAGGATGCACAGAGCCTCGGCCAGTGCTGGCGCGTAAACGAGCAAGTCCACCAACAGCATAGCCTGACATGACTGGACCATCTTGGTTGCTCCTTGTGGCAAATCATAAAGGCTGGGGAATTATCTCTAATGGCAGAGTGCTTGCTTAGCATGCGAGAGGTAGTGGGATCGGTGCCCACATTCTCCAAAAAACATTTTTTTTTTGTGCATCCAAGAAAGCTCCAGTTCACACTTCATGCAGTTTTGTCTAACTACAACCTACTGTCATGTAACAATGACAAGCAACTTTCATGTAACACTGATGTCACAATGTCAGATGAAAACGAATGACATGACTTACTATCAGAGGAGCAGCGTAGCACACACAATTGATGCCCACAAACAAAGCTGTGGGAAGTTTCCTTGAAGCCAATGCAGAGGGTAAAGAAAAACTACAGCTTATAATGTACCTCATTGCCAGTACGGGGATCGAACCCACGACCTTGGCGTTATTAGAACCACGCTGTAACCAACTGAGCTAACCGGCCGCTTGCAAAGGAGCAACATTTTTAGGATGCACAGAGCCTCGGCCAGTGCTGGCGCGTAAACGAGCAAGTCCACCAACAGCATAGCCTGACAAGACTGGACCATCTTGGTTGCTCCTTGTGGCAAATCATAAAGGCTGGGGAATTAGCTCAAATGGTAGAGTGCTTGCTTAGCATGCGAGAGGTAGTGGGATTGATGCCCACATTCTCCAAAAAACACAATTTTTTTGTGGATCCAAGAAAGCTCCAGTTCACACTTCATGCAGTTTTGTCTAACGACAACCTACTGTCATGTAACAATGACAAGCAACTTTCATGTAACACTGATGTCACAATGTCAGATGAAAACGAATGACATGACTTACTTTCAGAGGAGCAGCGTAGCACACACAATTGATGCCCACAAACAAAGCTGTGGGAAGTTTCTTGAAGCCAATGCAGAGGGTAAAGAAAAACAACAACTTAAAATGTACCTCATGGCCAGTACGGGGATTGAACCCACGACCTTGGCGTTATTAGCACCACGCTCTAACCAACTGAGCTAACCGGCCACTTGCAAAGGAGCAACATTTTTAGGATGCACAGAGCCTCGGCCAGTGCTGGCGCGTAAACGAGCAAGTCCACCAACAGCATAGCCTGACAAGACTGGACTATCTTGGTTGCTCCTTGTGGCAAATCATAAAGGCTGGGAAATTAGGTCAAATGGTAGAGTGCTTTCTTAACATGCGAGAGGTAGTCGGATCGATGCCCACATTCTCCAAAAAACATTTTTTTTTTGTGCATCCAAGAAAGCTCCAGTTCACACTTCATGCAGTTTTGTCGAACTACAACCTACTGTCATGTAACAATGACAAGCAACTTTCATGTAACACTGATGTCACAATGTCAGATGAAAACGAATGACATGACTTACTATCAGAGGAGCAGCGTAGGACACACAATTGATGCCCACAAACAAAGCTGTGGGAAGTTTCCTTGAAGCCAATGCAGAGGGTAAAGAAAAACAACAACTTAAAATGTACCTCATGGCCAGTACGGGGATCGAACCCACAACCTTGGCGTTATTAGCACCATGCTCTAACCAACTGAGCTAACCGTCCGCTTGTAAAGGATCAAAATTTTTAGGATGCACAGAGCCTCGGCCAGTGCTGGCGCGTAAACGAGCAAATCCACCAACAGCATAGCCTGACAAGACTGGACCCTCTTGGTTGCTCCTTGTGGCAAATCATACAGCCTGGGGAATTAGCTCAAATGGTAGAGTGCTTGCTTAGCATGCGAGAGGTAGTGGGATCGATGCCCACATTCTCCAAAAAATACAATTTTTTTGTGGATCCAAGAAAGCTCCAGTTCACACTTCATGCAGTTTTGTCTAACTACAACCTACTGTGATGTAACAATGACAAGCAACTTTCATGTAACACTGATGTCACAATGTCAGATGAAAACGAATGACCTGACTTACTATCAGAGGAGCAGCGCAGCACACACAATTGATGCCCACAAACAAAGCTGTGGGAAGTTTCCTTGAAGCCAATGCAGAAGGTAAAGAAAAACAACAACTTAAAATGTACCTCATGGCCAGTACGGGGATCGAACCCACGACGTTGGCGTTATTAGCACCACGCTCTAACCAACTGAGCTAAACTGCCGCTGGAAAAGGAGTAACATTTTTAGGATGCACAGAGCCTCGGCCAGTGCTGGCGCGTAAACGAGCAAGTCCACCAACAGCATAGCCTGACAAGACTGGACCATCTTGGTTGCTCCTTGTGGCAAATCATAAAGGCTCGGGAATTTGCTCAAATGGTAGAGTGCTTGCTTAGCATGCGAGAGGTAGTGGGATTGATGCCCACATTCTCCAAAAAACACAATTTTTTTGTGGATCCAAGAAAGCTCCAGTTCACACTTCATGCAGTTTTGTCTAACGACAACCTACTGTCATGTAACAATGACAGGCAACTTTCATGTAACACTGATGTCACAATGTCAGATGAAAACGAATGACATGACTTACTATCAGAGGAGCAGCGTAGCACACACAATTGATGCCCACAAACAAAGCTGTGGGAAGTTTCCTTGAAGCCAATGCAGAGGGTAAAGAAAAACAACAACTTAAAATGTACCTCATGGCCAGTACTGGGATCGAACCCACGACCTTGGCGTTATTAGCGCCACGCTCTAACCAACTGAGCTAACCGTCCGCTTGCGAAGGAGAAACATTTTTAGGATGCACAGAGCCTCGGCCAGTGCTGGCGCGTAAACGAGCAAGTCCACCAACAGCATAGCCTGACATGACTGGACCATCTTGGTTGCTCCTTGTGGCAAATCATAAAGGCTGGGGAATTAGCTCAAATGGCAGAGTGCTTGTTTAGCATGCGAGAGGTAGTGGGATCGATGCCCACATTCTCCAAAAATCATTTATTTTTTGTGCATCCAAGAAAGCTCCAGTTCACACTTCATGCAGTTTTGTCTAACTACAACCTACTGTCATGTAACAATGACAGGCAACTTTCATGTAACACTGATGTCACAATGTCAGATGAAAACGAATGACATGACTTACTATCAGAGGAGCAGCGTAGCACACACAATTGATGCCCACAAACAAAGCTGTGGGAAGTTTCCTTGAAGCCAATGCAGAGGGTAAAGAAAAACAACAGCTTAAAATGTACATCATGGCCAGTACGGGGATCGAACCCACAACCTTGGCGTTATTAGCACCACGCTCTAACCAACTGAGCTAACCGGCCGCTTGCAAAGGAGCAACATTTTTAGGATGCACAGAGCCTCGGCCAGTGCTGGCGCATAAACGAGCAAGTCCACCAACAGCATAGCCTGACAAGACTGGACCATCTTGGTTGCTCCTTGTGGCAAATCATAAAGGCTGGGGAATTAGCTCAAATGGTAGAGTGCTTGCTTAGCATGCGAGAGGTAGTGGGATTGATGCCCACATTCTCCAAAAAACACAATTTCTTTGTGGATCCAAGAAAGCTCCAGTTCACACTTCATGCAGTTTTGTCTAACGACAACCTACTGTCATGTAACAATGACAAGCAACTTTCATGTAACACTGATGTCACAATGTCAGATGAAAACGAATGACATGACTTACTATCAGAGGAGCAGCGTAGGACACACAATTGATGCCCACAAACAAAGCTGTGGGAAGTTTCCTTGAAGCCAATGCAGAGGGTAAAGAAAAACAACAACTTATAATGTACCTCATGGCCAGTACGGGGATCGAACCCACAACCTTGGCATTATTAGCACAATGCTCTAACCAACTGAGCTAACTGTCCGCTTGTAAAGGATCAACATTTTTAGGATGCACAGAGCCTCGGCCAGTGCTGGCGCGTAAACGAGCAAGTCCACCAACAGCATAGCCTGACAAGACTGGACCCTCTTGGTTGCTCCTTGTGGCAAATTATAAAGGCTCGGGAATTAGCTCAAATGGTAGAGTGCTTGCTTAGCATGTGAGAGGTAGTGGGATTGATGCCCACATTCTCCAAAAAACACAATTTTTTTGTGGATCCAAGAAAGCTCCAGTTCACACTTCATGCAGTTTTGTCTAACGACAACCTACTGTCATGTAACAATGACAGGCAACTTTCATGTAACACTGATGTCACAATGTCAGATGAAAAAAAATGACATGACTTACTTTCAGAGGAGCAGCGTAGCACACACAATTGATGCCCACAAACAAAGCTGTGGGAAGTTTCCTTGAAGCCAATGCAGAGGGTAAAGAAAAACAACAACTTAAAATGTACCTCAAGGCCAGTACGGGTATCAAAACCACGACCTTGGCGTTATTAGCACCATGCTCTAACTAACGGAGCTAACAGTCCGCTTGCAAAGGAGTAACATTTTTAGGATGCACAGAGCCTCGGCCAGTGCTGGCGCGTAAACGAGCAAGTCCACCAACAGCATAGCCTGACAAGACTGGACCATCTTGGTTGCTCCTTGTGGCAAATCATACAGGCTGGGGAATTAGCTCAAATGGTAGAGTGATTGCTTAGCATGCGAGTGGTAGTGGGATCGATGCCCACATTCTCCAAAAAACACAATTTTTTTGTGGATCCAAGAAAGCTCCAGTTCACACTTCATGCAGTTTTGTCTAACGACAACCTACTGTCATGTAACAATGACAAGCAACTTTCATGTAACACTGATGTCACAATGTCAGATGAAAACGAATGACATGACTTACTTTCAGAGGAGCAGCGTAGCACACACAATTGATGCCCACAAACAAAGGTGTGGGAAGTTTTCTTGAAGCCAATGCAGAGGGTAAAGATAAACAACAACTTAAAATGTACCTCATGGCCAGTACAGGGATCGAACCCACGACCTTGGCGTTATTAGCACCACACTCTAACCAAATGAGCTAACCGGCCGCTTGCAAAGGAGCAACATTTTTAGGATGCACAGAGCCTCGGCCAGTGCTGGCGCGTAAACGAGCAAGTCCACCAACAGCATAGCCTGACAAGACTGGACCATCTTGGTTGCTCTTTGTGGCAAGTCATAAAGGCTGGGGAATTAGCTCAAATGGTAGAGTGCTTGCTTAGCATGCGAGAGGTAGTGGGATCGATTCCCACATTCTCCAAAAAACATTTTTTTTTTGTGCATCCAAGAAAGCTCCAGTTCACACTTCATGCAGTTTTGTCTAACTACAACCTACTGTCATGTAACAATGACAAGCAACTTTCATGTAACACTGATGTCACAATGTCAGATGAAAACGAATGACATGACTTACTATCAGAGGAGCGGCGTAGCACACACAATTGATGCCCACAAACAAAGCTGTGGGAAGTTTCCTTGAAGCCAATGCAGAGGGTAAAGAAAAACAACAACGTAAAATGTACCTCATGGCCAGTACGGGTATCGAACCCACGACCTTGGCGTTATTAGCACCATGCTCTAACCAACGGAGCTAACCGGCCGCTTGTAAAGAAGCAACATTTTTAGGATGCACAGAGCCTCGGCCAGTGCTGGCGCGTAAACGAGCAAGTCCACCAACAGCATAGCCTGACAAGACTGGACCCTCTTGGTTGCTCCTTGAGGCAAATCATACAGGCTCGGGAATTAGCTCAAATGGTAGAGTGCTTGCTTAGCATGCGAGAGGTAGTGGGATCGATGCCCACATTCTCCAAAAAACACAATTTTTTTGTGGATCCAAGAAAGCTCCAGTTCACACTTCATGCAGTTTTGTCTAACGACAACCTACTGTCATGTAACAATGACAGGCAACTTTCATGTAACACTGATGTCACAATGTCAGATGAAAACGAATGACATGACTTACTATCAGAGGAGCAGCGTAGCACACACAATTGATGCCCACAAATAAAGCTGTGTGAAGGTTCCTTGAAGCCAATGCAGAGGGTTTAAAGAAAAACAACAATTTAAAATGTACCTCATGGCCAGTACGGGGATCGAACCCACGACCTTGGCGTTATTAGCACCACACTCTAACCAACTGAGCTAACCGTCCGCTTGCAAAGGATCAACATTTTTAGGATGCACAGAGCCTCGGCCAGTGCTGGCGCGTAAACGAGCAAGTCCACCAACAGCATAGCCTGACAAGACTGGACCATCTTGGTTGCTCTTTGTGGCAAATCATAAAGGCTGGGGAATTAGCTCAAATGGTAGAGTGCTTCCTTAGCATGCGAGAGGTAGTGGGATCGATGCCCACATTCTCCAAAAAACATTTTTTTTTTGTGCATCCAAGAAAGCTCCAGTTCACACTTCATGCAGTTTTGTCTAACTACAACCTACTGTCATGTAACAATGACAAGCAACTTTCATGTAACACTGATGTCACAATGTCAGATGAAAACGAATGACATGACTTACTATCAGAGGAGCAGCGTAGCACACACAATTGAAGCCCACAAACAAAGCTGTGGGAAGTTTCCTTGAAGCCAATGCAGAGGGTAAAGAAAAATAACAACTTAAAATGTATCTCATGGCCAGTACGGGTATCGAACCCACGACCTTGACGTTATTAGCACCATGCTCTAACCAACGGAGCTAACCGGCAGCTTGTAAAGGAGCAACATTTTTAGGATGCACAGAGCCTCGGACAGTGCTGGCGTGTAAACGAGCAAGTCCACCAACAGCATAGCCTGACAAGACTGGACCCTCTTGGTTGCTCCTTGTGGCAAATCATACAGGCTGGGGAATTAGCTCAAATGGTAGAGTGCTTGCTTAGCATGCGAGTGGTAGTGGGATCGATGCCCACATTCTCCAAAAAACACCATTTTTTTGTGGATCCAAGAAAGCTCCAGTTCACACTTCATGCAGTTTTGTCTAACGACAACCTACTGTCATGTAACAATGACAAGCAACTTTCATGTAACACTGATGTCACAATGTCAGATGAAAACGAATGACATGACTTACTTTCAGAGGAGCAGCGTAGCACACACAATTGATGCCCACAAACAAAGGTGTGGGAAGTTTTCTTGAAGCCAATGCAGAGGGTAAAGAAAAACAACAACTTAAAATGTATCTCATGACCAGTATGGGGATCGAACCCACGACCTTGGCGTTATTAGCACCACGCTCTAACTAACTGAGCTAACCGGCCGCTTGCAAAGGAGCAACATTTTTAGGATGCACAGAGCCTCGGCCAGTGCTGGCGCGTAAACGAGCAAGTCCACCAACAGCATAGCCTGACAAGACTGGACCATCTTGGTTGCTCCTTGTGGCAAATCATAAAGGCTGGGGAATTAGCCCAAATGGTACAGTGCTTGCTTAGCATGCGAGAGGTAGAGGGATCGATGCCCACATTCTCCAAAAAACAATTTTTTTTGTGCATCCAAGAAAGCTCCAGTTCACACTTCATGCAGTTTTGTCTAACTACAACCTACTGTCATGTAACAATGACAAGCAACTTTCATGTAACACTGATGTCACAATGTCAGATGAAAACGAATGACATGACTTACTATCAGAGGAGCAGCGTAGCACACACAATTGATGCCCACAAACAAAGCTGTGGGAAGTTTCCTTGAAGCCAATGCAGAGGGTAAAGAAAAACAACAACTTAAAATGTACCTCATGGCCAGTACGGGTATCAAAACCACGACCTTGGCGTTATTAGCACCATGCTCTAACTAACGGAGCTAACCGGCCGCTTGTAAAGGATCAACATTTTTAGGATGCACAGAGCCTCGGCCAGTGCTGGCGCGTAAACGAGCAAGTCCACCAACAGCATAGCCTGACAAGACTAGACCCTCTTGGTTGCTCCTTGTGGCAAATCATACAGGCTGGGGAATTAGCTCAAATGGTAGAGTGATTGCTTAGCATGCGAGTGGTAGTGGGATCGATGCCCACATTCTCCAAAAAACACAATTTTTTTGTGGATCCAAGAAAGCTCCAGTTCACACTTCATGCAGTTTTGTCTAACGACAACCTACTGTCATGTAACAATGACACGCAACTTTCATGTAACACTGATGTCACAATGTCAGATGAAAACGAATGACATGACTTACTTTCAGAGGAGCAGCGTAGCACACACAATTGATGCCCACAAACAAAGGTGTGGGAAGTTTTCTTGAAGCCAATGCAGAGGGTAAAGATAAACAACAACTTAAAATGTACCTCATGGCCAGTACGGGGATCGAACCCACGACCTTGGCGTTATTAGCACCACACTCTAACCAAATGAGCAAACCGGCCGCTTGCAAAGGAGCAACATTTTTAGGATGCACAGAGCCTCGGCCAGTGCTGGCGCGTAAACGAGCAAGTCCACCAACAGCATAGCCTGACAAGACTGGACCATCTTGGTTGCTCTTTGTGGGCAAATCATAAAGGCTGGGGAATTAGCTCAAATGGTAGAGTGCTTGCTTAGCATGCGAGAGGTAGTGGGATCGATTCCCACATTCTCCAAAAAACATTTTTTTTTTGTGCATCCAAGAAAGCTCCAGTTCACACTTCATGCAGTTTTGTCTAACTACAACCTACTGTCATGTAACAATGACAAGCAACTTTCATGTAACACTGATGTCACAATGTCAGATGAAAACGAATGACATGACTTACTATCAGAGGAGCGGCGTAGCACACACAATTGATGCCCACAAACAAAGCTGTGGGAAGTTTCCTTGAAGCCAATGCAGAGGGTAAAGAAAAACAACAACTTAAAATGTACCTCATGGCCAGTACGGGTATCAAAACCACGACCTTGGCGTTATTAGCACCATGCTCTAACTAACGGAGCTAACCGGCCGCTTGTAAAGGATCAACATTTTTAGGATGCACAGAGCCTCGGCCAGTGCTGGCGCGTAAACGAGCAAGTCCACCAACAGCATAGCCTGACAAGACTGGACCCTCTTGGTTGCTCCTTGTGGCAAATCATACAGGCTCGGGAATTAGCTCAAATGGTAGAGTCCTTGCTTAGCATACGAGAGGTAGTGGGATCGATGCCCACATTCTCCAAAAAACACAATTTTTTTGTGGATCCAAGAAAGCTCCAGTTCACACTTCATGCAGTTTTGTCTAACGACAACCTACTGTCATGTAACAATGACAGGCAACTTTCATGTAACACTGATGTCACAATGTCAGATGAAAACGAATGACATGACTTACTATCAGAGGAGCAGCGTAGCACACACAATTGATGCCCACAAATAAAGCTGTGTGAAGGTTCCTTGAAGCCAATGCAGAGGGTTTAAAGAAAAACAACAATTTAAAATGTACCTCATGGCCAGTACGGGGATCGAACCCACGACCTTGGCGTTATTAGCACCACACTCTAACCAACTGAGCTAACCGTCCGCTTGCAAAGGATCAACATTTTTAGGATGCACAGAGCCTCGGCCAGTGCTGGCGCATAAACGAGCAAGTCCACCAACAGCATAGCCTGACAAGACTGGACCATCTTGGTTGCTCTTTGTGGCAAATCATAAAAGCTGGGGAATTAGCTCAAATGGTAGAGTGCTTGCTTAGCATGCGAGAGGTAGTGGGATCGATGCCCACATTCTCCAAAAAACATTTTTTTTTTGTGCATCCAAGAAAGCTCCAGTTCACACTTCATGCAGTTTTGTCTAACTACAACCTACTGTCATGTAACAATGACAAGCAACTTTCATGTAACACTGATGTCACAATGTCAGATGAAAACGAATGACATGACTTACTATCAGAGGAGCAGCGTAGCACACACAATTGATGCCCACAAACAAAGCTGTGGGAAGTTTCCTTGAAGCCAATGCAGAGGGTAAAGAAAAATAACAACTTAAAATGTATCTCATGGCCAGTACGGGTATCGAACCCACGACCTTGACGTTATTAGCACCATGCTCTAACCAACGGAGCTAACCGGCAGCTTGTAAAGGAGCAACATTTTTAGGATGCACAGAGCCTCGGCCAGTGCTGGCGTGTAAACGAGCAAGTCCACCAACAGCATAGCCTGACAAGACTGGACCCTCTTGGTTGCTCCTTGTGGCAAATCATACAGGCTGGGGAATTAGCTCAAATGGTAGAGTGCTTGCTTAGCATGCGAGTGGTAGTGGGATCGATGCCCACATTCTCCAAAAAACACCATTTTTTTGTGGATCCAAGAAAGCTCCAGTTC
The DNA here is from genome assembly GCF_029448725.1 of Salvelinus fontinalis. Classification (NCBI taxonomy): domain Eukaryota; kingdom Metazoa; phylum Chordata; class Actinopteri; order Salmoniformes; family Salmonidae; genus Salvelinus; species Salvelinus fontinalis. The sequence goes on along the minus strand of NW_026600308.1, from coordinate 234,803 downwards.
ACACTTCATGCAGTTTTGTCTAACGACAACCTACTGTCATGTAACAATGACAAGCAACTTTCATGTAACACTGATGTCACAATGTCAGATGAAAACGAATGACATGACTTACTATCAGAGGAGCAGCGTAGCACACACAATTGATGCCCACAAACAAAGCTGTGGGAAGTTTCCTTGAAGCCAATGCAGAGGGTAAAGAAAAATAACAACTTAAAATGTATCTCATGGCCAGTACGGGTATCGAACCCACGACCTTGACGTTATTAGCACCATGCTCTAACCAACGGAGCTAACCGGCAGCTTGTAAAGGAGCAACATTTTTAGGATGCACAGAGCCTCGGCCAGTGCTGGCGTGTAAACGAGCAAGTCCACCAACAGCATAGCCTGACAAGACTGGACCCTCTTGGTTGCTCCTTGTGGCAAATCATACAGGCTGGGGAATTAGCTCAAATGGTAGAGTGCTTGCTTAGCATGCGAGTGGTAGTGGGATCGATGCCCACATTCTCCAAAAAACACCATTTTTTTGTGGATCCAAGAAAGCTCCAGTTCACACTTCATGCAGTTTTGTCTAACGACAACCTACTGTCATGTAACAATGACAAGCAACTTTCATGTAACACTGATGTCACAATGTCAGATGAAAACGAATGACATGACTTACTTTCAGAGGAGCAGCGTAGCACACACAATTGATGCCCACAAACAAAGGTGTGGGAAGTTTTCTTGAAGCCAATGCAGAGGGTAAAGAAAAACAACAACTTAAAATGTATCTCATGACCAGTATGGGGATCGAACCCACGACCTTGGCGTTATTAGCACCACGCTCTAACTAACTGAGCTAACCGGCCGCTTGCAAAGGAGCAACATTTTTAGGATGCACAGAGCCTCGGCCAGTGCTGGCGCGTAAACGAGCAAGTCCACCAACAGCATAGCCTGACAAGACTGGACCATCTTGGTTGCTCCTTGTGGCAAATCATAAAGGCTGGGGAATTAGCCCAAATGGTACAGTGCTTGCTTAGCATGCGAGAGGTAGAGGGATCGATGCCCACATTCTCCAAAAAACAATTTTTTTTGTGCATCCAAGAAAGCTCCAGTTCACACTTCATGCAGTTTTGTCTAACTACAACCTACTGTCATGTAACAATGACAAGCAACTTTCATGTAACACTGATGTCACAATGTCAGATGAAAACGAATGACATGACTTACTATCAGAGGAGCAGCGTAGCACACACAATTGCTGCCCACAAACAAAGCTGTGGGAAGTTTCCTTGAAGCCAATGCAGAGGGTAAAGAAAAACAACAACTTAAAATGTACCTCATGGCCAGTACGGGTATCAAAACCACGACCTTGGCGTTATTAGCACCATGCTCTAACTAACGGAGCTAACCGGCCGCTTGTAAAGGATCAACATTTTTAGGATGCACAGAGCCTCGGCCAGTGCTGGCGCGTAAACGAGCAAGTCCACCAACAGCATAGCCTGACAAGACTAGACCCTCTTGGTTGCTCCTTGTGGCAAATCATACAGGCTGGGGAATTAGCTCAAATGGTAGAGTGATTGCTTAGCATGCGAGTGGTAGTGGGATCGATGCCCACATTCTCCAAAAAACACAATTTTTTTGTGGATCCAAGAAAGCTCCAGTTCACACTTCATGCAGTTTTGTCTAACGACAACCTACTGTCATGTAACAATGACACGCAACTTTCATGTAACACTGATGTCACAATGTCAGATGAAAACGAATGACATGACTTACTTTCAGAGGAGCAGCGTAGCACACACAATTGATGCCCACAAACAAAGGTGTGGGAAGTTTTCTTGAAGCCAATGCAGAGGGTAAAGATAAACAACAACTTAAAATGTACCTCATGGCCAGTACGGGGATCGAACCCACGACCTTGGCGTTATTAGCACCACACTCTAACCAAATGAGCTAACCGGCCGCTTGCAAAGGAGCAACATTTTTAGGATGCACAGAGCCTCGGCCAGTGCTGGTGCGTAAACGAGCAAGTCCACCAACAGCATAGCCTGACAAGACTGGACCATCTTGGTTGCTCTTTGTGGGCAAATCATAAAGGCTGGGGAATTAGCTCAAATGGTAGAGTGCTTGCTTAGCATGCGAGAGGTAGTGGGATCGATTCCCACATTCTCCAAAAAACATTTTTTTTTTGTGCATCCAAGAAAGCTCCAGTTCACACTTCATGCAGTTTTGTCTAACTACAACCTACTGTCATGTAACAATGACAAGCAACTTTCATGTAACACTGATGTCACAATGTCAGATGAAAACGAATGACATGACTTACTATCAGAGGAGCGGCGTAGCACACACAATTGATGCCCACAGACAAAGCTGTGGGAAGTTTCCTTGAAGCCAATGCAGAGGGTAAAGAAAAACAACAACTTAAAATGTACCTCATGGCCAGTACGGGTATCAAAACCACGACCTTGGCGTTATTAGCACCATGCTCTAACTAACGGAGCTTACCGGCCGCTTGTAAAGGATCAACATTTTTAGGATGCACAGAGCCTCGGCCAGTGCTGGCGCGTAAACGAGCAAGTCCACCAACAGCATAGCCTGACAAGACTGGACCCTCTTGGTTGCTCCTTGTGGCAAATCATACAGGCTCGGGAATTAGCTCAAATGGTAGAGTGCTTGCTTAGCATGCGAGAGGTAGTGGGATCGATGCCCACATTCTCCAAAAAACACAATTTTTTTGTGGATCCAAGAAAGCTCCAGTTCACACTTCATGCAGTTTTGTCTAACGACAACCTACTGTCATGTAACAATGACAGGCAACTTTCATGTAACACTGATGTCACAATGTCAGATGAAAACGAATGACATGACTTACTATCAGAGGAGCAGCGTAGCACACACAATTGATGCCCACAAATAAAGCTGTGTGAAGGTTCCTTGAAGCCAATGCAGAGGGTTTAAAGAAAAACAACAATTTAAAATGTACCTCATGGCCAGTACGGGGATCGAACCCACGACCTTGGCGTTATTAGCACCACACTCTAACCAACTGAGCTAACCGTCCGCTTGCAAAGTATCAACATTTTTAGGATGCACAGAGCCTCGGCCAGTGCTGGCGCGTAAACGAGCAAGTCCACCAACAGCATAGCCTGACAAGACTGGACCATCTTGGTTGCTCTTTGTGGCAAATCATAAAAGCTGGGGAATTAGCTCAAATGGTAGAGTGCTTGCTTAGCATGCGAGAGGTAGTGGGATCGATGCCCACATTCTCCAAAAAACATTTTTTTTTTGTGCATCCAAGAAAGCTCCAGTTCACACTTCATGCAGTTTTGTCTAACTACAAACTACTGTCATGTAACAATGACAAGCAACTTTCATGTAACACTGATGTCACAATGTCAGATGAAAACGAATGACATGACTTACTTTCAGAGGAGCAGCGTAGCACACACAATTGATGCCCACAAACAAAGGTGTGGGAAGTTTTCTTGAAGCCAATGCAGAGGGTAAAGAAAAACAACGACTTAAAATGTATCTCATGGCCAGTACGGGGATCGAACCCACGACCTTGGCGTTATTAGCACCACACTCTAACCAACTGAGCTAACCGGCCGCTTGCAAAGGATCAACATTTTTAGGATGCACAGAGCCTCGGCCAGTGCTGGCGCGTAAACGAGCAAGTCCACCAACAGCATAGCCTGACAAGACTGGACCATCTTGGTTGCTCTTTGTGGCAAATCATAAAGGCTGGGGAATTAGCTCAAATGGTAGAGTGCATGCTTAGCATGCGAGTGGTAGTGGGATCGATCCCCACATTCTCCAAAAAACACAATTTTTTTGTGGATCCAAGAAAGCTCCAGTTCACACTTCATGCAGTTTTGTCTAATGACAACCTACTGTCATGTAACAATGACAAGCAACTTTCATGTAACACTGATGTCACAATGTCAGATGAAAACGAATGACATGACTTACTTTCAGAGGAGCAGCGTAGCACACACAATTGATGCCCACAAACAAAGGTGTGGGAAGTTTTCTTGAAGCCAATGCAGAAAGTAAAGAAAAACAACAACTTAAAATGTACCTCATGGCCAGTACGGGGATCGAACCCACGACCTGGGCGTTATTAGCACCACGCAATAACCAACTGAGCTAACCGGCCGCTTGCAAAGGAGCAACATTTTTAGGATGCACAGAGCCTCGGCCAGTGCTGGCGCGTAAACGAGCAAGTCCACCAACAGCATAGCCTGACAAGACTGGACCATCTTGGTTGCTCCTTGTGGCAAATCATAAAGGCTGGGGAATTAGCTCAAATGGTAGAGTGCTTGTTTAGCACGCGAGAGGTAGTGGGATCGATGCCCACATTCTCCAAAAAACAATTATTTTTTGTGCATCCAAGAAAGCTCCAGTTCACACTTCATGCAGTTTTGTCTAACTACAACCTACTGTCATGTAACAATGACAAGCAACTTTCATGTAACACTGATGTCACAATGTCAGATGAAAACGAATGACATGACTTACTATCAGAGGAGCAGCGTAGCACACACAATTGATGCCCACAAACAAAGCTGTGGGAAGTTTCCTTGAAGCCAATGCAGAGGGTAAAGAAAAACAACAACTTAAAATGTACCTCATGGCCAGTACGGGTAACGAACCCACGACCTTGGCGTTATTAGCACCATGCTCTAACTTACGGAGCTAACCGGCCGCTTGTAAAGGATCAACATTTTTAGGATGCACAGAGCCTCGGCCAGTGCTGGCGCGTAAACGAGCAAGTCCACCAACAGCATAGCCTGACAAGACTAGACCCTCTTGGTTGCTCCTTGTGGCAAATCATACAGGCTGGGGAATTAGCTCAAATGGTAGGTTGCTTGCTTAGCATGCGAGTGGTAGTCGGATCGATGCCCACATTCTCCAAAAAACACAATTTTTTTGTGGATCCAAGAAAGCTCCAGTTCACACTTCATGCAGTTTTGTCTAACGAGAACCTACTGTCATGTAACAATGACAAGCAACTTTCATGTAACACTGATGTCACAATGTCAGATGAAAACGAATGACATGACTTACTTTCAGAGGAGCAGCGTAGCACACACAATTGATGCCCACAAACAAAGGTGTGGGAAGTTTTCTTGAAGCCAATGCAGAGGGTAAAGAAAAACAACAACTTAAAATGTACCTCATGGCCTGTACGGGGATCGAACCCACGACCTTGGCGTTATTAGCACCACGCTCTAACCAACTGAGCTAACCGGCCACTTGCAAAGGAGCAACATTTTTAGGATGCACAGAGCCTCGGCCAGTGCTGGCGCGTAAACGAGCAAGTCCACCAACAGCATAGCCTGACAAGACTGGACCATCTTGGTTGCTCTTTGTGGCAAATCATAAAGGCTGGGGAATTAGCTCAAATGGTAGAGTGCTTGCTTAGCATGCGAGTGGTAGTGGGATCGATCCCCACATTCTCCAAAAAACACAATTTTTTTGTGGATCCAAGAAAGCTCCAGTTCACACTTCATGCAGTTTTGTCTAATGACAACCTACTGTCATGTAACAATGACAAGCAACTTTCATGTAACACTGATGTCACAATGTCAGATGAAAACGAATGACATGACTTACTTTCAGAGGAGCAGCGTAGCACACACAATTGATGCCCACAAACAAAGGTGTGGGAAGTTTTCTTGAAGCCAATGCAGAAAGTAAAGAAAAACAACAACTTAAAATGTACCTCATGGCCAGTACGGGGATCGAACCCACGACCTGCGCGTTATTAGCACCACGCAATAACCAACTGAGCTAACCGGCCGCTTGCAAAGGAGCAACATTTTTAGGATGCACAGAGCCTCGGCCAGTGCTGGCGCGTAAACGAGCAAGTCCACCAACAGCATAGCCTGACAAGACTGGACCATCTTGGTTGCTCCTTGTGGCAAATCATAAAGGCTGGGGAATTAGCTCAAATGGTAGAGTGCTTGTTTAGCACGCGAGAGGTAGTGGGATCGATGCCCACATTCTCCAAAAAACAATTATTTTTTGTGCATCCAAGAAAGCTCCAGTTCACACTTCATGCAGTTTTGTCTAACTACAACCTACTGTCATGTAACAATGACAAGCAACTTTCATGTAACACTGATGTCACAATGTCAGATGAAAACGAATGACATGACTTACTATCAGAGGAGCAGCGTAGCACACACAATTGATGCCCACAAACAAAGCTGTGGGAAGTTTCCTTGAAGCCAATGCAGAGGGTAAAGAAAAACAACAACTTAAAATGTACCTCATGGCCAGTACGGGTAACGAACCCACGACCTTGGCGTTATTAGCACCATGCTCTAACTTACGGAGCTAACCGGCCGCTTGTAAAGGATCAACATTTTTAGGATGCACAGAGCCTCGGCCAGTGCTGGCGCGTAAACGAGCAAGTCCACCAACAGCATAGCCTGACAAGACTAGACCCTCTTGGTTGCTCCTTGTGGCAAATCATACAGGCTGGGGAATTAGCTCAAATGGTAGATTGCTTGCTTAGCATGCGAGTGGTAGTCGGATCGATGCCCACATTCTCCAAAAAACACAATTTTTTTGTGGATCCAAGAAAGCTCCAGTTCACACTTCATGCAGTTTTGTCTAACGAGAACCTACTGTCATGTAACAATGACAAGCAACTTTCATGTAACACTGATGTCACAATGTCAGATGAAAACGAATGACATGACTTACTTTCAGAGGAGCAGCGTAGCACACACAATTGATGCCCACAAACAAAGGTGTGGGAAGTTTTCTTGAAGCCAATGCAGAGGGTAAAGAAAAACAACAACTTAAAATGTACCTCATGGCCTGTACGGGGATCGAACCCACGACCTTGGCGTTATTAGCACCACGCTCTAACCAACTGAGCTAACCGGCCACTTGCAAAGGAGCAACATTTTTAGGATGCACAGAGCCTCGGCCAGTGCTGGCGCGTAAACGAGCAAGTCCACCAACAGCATAGCCTGACAAGACTGGACCCTCTTGGTTGCTCCTTGTGGTAAATCATAAAGGCTGGGGAATTAGCTCAAATGGTAGAGTGCTTGCTTAGCACGCGAGAGGTAGTGGGATCGATGCCCACATTCTCCAAAAAACATTTTTTTTTTGTGCATCCAAGAAAGCTCCAGTTCACACTTCATGCAGTTTCGTCTATCTACAACCTACTGTCATGTAACAATGACAAGCAACTTTCATGTAACACTGATGTCACAATGTCAGATGAAAACGAATGACATGACTTACTATCAGAGGAGCAGCGTAGCACACTCAATTGATGCCCACAAACAAAGCTGTGGGAAGTTTCCTTGAAGCCAATGCAGAGGGTAAAGAAAAACAACAACTTAAAATGTACCTCATGGCCAGTACGGGTATCGAACCCACGTCCTTGGCGTTATTAGCACCATGCTCTAACCAACGGAGCTAACCGGCCGCTTGTAATGGAGCAACATTTTTAGGATGCACAGAGCCTCGGCCAGTGCTGGCGCGTAAACGAGCAAGTCCACCAACAGCATAGCCTGGCAAGACTGGACCCTCTTGGTTGCTCCTTGTGGCAAATCATACAGGCTGGGGAATTAGCTCAAATGGTAGAGTGCTTACTTAGCATGCGAGAGGTTGTGGGATCGATGCCCACATTCTCCAAAAAAACACAATTTTTTTGTGGATCCAAGAAAGCTCCAGTTCACACTTCATGCAGTTTTGTCTAACGACAACCTACTGTCATGTAACAATGACAAGCAACTTTCATGTAACACTGATGTCACAATGTCAGATGAAAACGAATGACATGACTTACTTTCAGAGGAGCAGCGTAGCACACACAATTGATGCCCACAAACTAAGGTGTGGGAAGTTTTCTTGAAGCCAATGCAGAGGATAAAGAAAAACAACAACTGAAAATGTACATCATGGCCAGTACGGGGATCGAACCCACGAACTTGGCGTTATTAGCACCACGCTCTAACCAACTGAGCTAACCGGCCACTTGCAAAGGAGCAACATTTTTAGGATGCACAGAGCCTCGGCCAGTGCTGGCGCGTAAACGAGCAAGTCCACCAACAGCATAGCCTGACAAGACTGGACCCTCTTGGTTGCTCCTTGTGGTAAATCATAAAGGCTGGGGAATTAGCTCAAATGGTAGAGTGCTTGCTTAGCACGCGAGAGGTAGTGGGATCGATGCCCACATTCTCCAAAAAACATTTTTTTTTTGTGCATCCAAGAAAGCTCCAGTTCACACTTCATGCAGTTTCGTCTATCTACAACCTACTGTCATGTAACAATGACAAGCAACTTTCATGTAACACTGATGTCACAATGTCAGATGAAAACGAATGACATGACTTACTATCAGAGGAGCAGCGTAGCACACACAATTGATGCCCACAAACAAAGCTGTGGGAAGTTTCCTTGAAGCCAATGCAGAGGGTAAAGAAAAACAACAACTTAAAATGTACCTCATGGCCAGTACGGGTATCGAACCCACGTCCTTGGCGTTATTAGCACCATGCTCTAACCAACGGAGCTAACCGGCCGCTTGTAATGGAGCAACATTTTTAGGATGCACAGAGCCTCGGCCAGTGCTGGCGCGTAAACGAGCAAGTCCACCAACAGCATAGCCTGGCAAGACTGGACCCTCTTGGTTGCTCCTTGTGGCAAATCATACAGGCTGGGGAATTAGCTCAAATGGTAGAGTGCTTACTTAGCATGCGAGAGGTAGTGGGATCGATGCCCACATTCTCCAAAAAAACACAATTTTTTTGTGGATCCAAGAAAGCTCCAGTTCACACTTCATGCAGTTTTGTCTAACGACAACCTACTGTCATGTAACAATGACAAGCAACTTTCATGTAACACTGATGTCACAATGTCAGATGAAAACGAATGACATGACTTACTTTCAGAGGAGCAGCGTAGCACACACAATTGATGCCCACAAACTAAGGTGTGGGAAGTTTTCTTGAAGCCAATGCAGAGGATAAAGAAAAACAACAACTGAAAATGTACATCATGGCCAGTACGGGGATCGAACCCACGACCTTGGCGTTATTAGCACCACGCTCTAACCAACTGAGCTAACCGGCCACTTGCAAAGTAACAACATTTTTAGGATGCACAGAGCCTCGGCCAGTGCTGGCGCGTAAACGAGCAAGTCCACCAACAGCATAGCCTGACAAGACTGGACCATCTTGGTTGCTACTTGTGGCAAATCATAAAGGCTGGGGAATTAGCTCAAATGGTAGAGTGCTTGCGTAGCATGCGAGAGGTAGTGGGATCGATGCCCACATTCTCCAAAAAACAATTTTTTTTTGTGCATCCAAGAAAGCTCCAGTTCACACTTCATGCAGTTTTGTCTAACTACAACCTACTGTCATGTAACAATGACAAGCAACTTTCATGTAACACTGATGTCACAATGTCAGATGAAAACGAATGACATGACTTACTATCAGAGGAGCAGCGTAGCACACACAATTGATGCCCACAAACAAAGGTGTGGGAAGTTTTCTTGAAGCCAATGCCGAGGGTAAAGAAAAACAACAACTTAAAATGTACCTCATGGCCAGTACGGGGATCGAACCCACGACCTTGGCATTATTAGCACCACGCTCTAACCAACTGAGCTAACCGGCCACTTGCAAAGGAGCAACATTTTTAGGATGCACAGAGCCTCGGCCAGTGCTGGCGCGTAAACGAGCAAGTCCACCAACAGCATAGCCTGACAAGACTGGACCCTCTTGGTTGCTCCTTGTGGTAAATCATAAAGGCTGGGGAATTAGCTCAAATGGTAGAGTGCTTGCTTAGCACGCGAGAGGTAGTGGGATCGATGCCCACATTCTCCAAAAAACATTTTTTTTTTGTGCATCCAAGAAAGCTCCAGTTCACACTTCATGCAGTTTCGTCTATCTACAACCTACTGTCATGTAACAATGACAAGCAACTTTCATGTAACACTGATGTCACAATGTCAGATGAAAACGAATGACACAACTTACTATCAGAGGAGCAGCGTAGCACACACAATTGATGCCCACAAACAAAGCTGTGGGAAGTTTCCTTGAAGCCAATGCAGAGGGTAAAGAAAAACAACAACTTAAAATGTACCTCATGGCCAGTACGGGTATCGAACCCACGTCCTTGGCGTTATTAGCACCATGCTCTAACCAACGAAGCTAACCGGCCGCTTGTAATGGAGCAACATTTTTAGGATGCACAGAGCCTCGGCCAGTGCTGGCGCGTAAACGAGCAAGTCCACCAACAGCATAGCCTGACAAGACTGGACCATCTTGGTTGCTACTTGTGGCAAATCATAAAAGCTGGGGAATTAGCTCAAATGGTAGAGTTCTTGCGTAGCATGCGAGAGGTAGTGGGATCGATGCCCACATTCTCCAAAATACATTTTTTTTTTGTGCATCCAAGAAAGCTCCAGTTCACACTTCATGCAGTTTTGTCTAACTACAACCTACTGTCATGTAACAATGACAAGCAACTTTCATGTAACACTGATGTCACAATGTCAGATGAAAACGAATGACATGACTTACTATCAGAGGAGCAGCGTAGCACACACAATTGATGCACACACAATTGATGCCCACAAACAAAGCTGTGGGAAGTTTCCTTGAAGACAATGCAGAGGGTAAAGAAAAACAACAACTTAAAATGTACCTCATGGCCATTACGGGTATCGAACCCACAACCTTGGCGTTATTAGCACCATGCTCTAACCAACGGAGCTAACCAGCCGAATGTAAAGGAGCAACATTTTTAGGATGCACAGAGCCTCGGCCAGTGCTGGCGCGTAAACGAGCAAGTCCACCAACAGCATAGCCTGACAAGACTGGACCCTCTTGGTTGCTCCTTGTGGCAAATCATACAGGCTGGGGAATTAGCTCAAATGGTAGATTGCTTGCTTAGCATGCGAGTGGTAGTGGGATCGATGCCCACATTCTCCAAAAAACACAATTTTTTTGTGGATCCAAGAAAGCTCCAGTTCACACTTCATGCAGTTTTGTCTAACGACAACCTACTGTCATGTAACAATGACAAGCAACTTTCATGTAACACTGATGTCACAATGTCAGATGAAAACGAATGACATGACTTACTATCAGAGGAGCAGCGTAGCACACACAATTGATGCCCACAAACAAAGCTGTGGGAAGTTTCCTTGAAGCCAATGCAGAAGGTAAAGAAAAACAACAACATAAAATGTATCTCATGGCCAGTACGGGTATCGACCCAACGACCTTGGCGTTATTAGCACCATGCTCTAACCAACGGAGCTAACCGGCAGCTTGTAAAGGAGCAACATTTTTAGGATGCACAGAGCCTCGGCCAGTGCTGGCGCGTAAACGAGCAAGTCCACCAACAGCATAGCCTGACAAGACTGGACCCTCTTGGTTGCTCCTTGTGGCAAATCATACAGGCTGGGGAATTAGCTCAAATGGTATAGTGCTTGCTTAGCATGCGAGTGGTAGTGGGATCGATGCCCACATTCTCCAAAAAACAAAATTTTTTTGTGGGTCCAAGAAAGCTCCAGTTCACACTTCATGCAGTTTTGTCTAACGACAACCTACTGTCATGTAACAATGACAAGCAACTTTCATGTAACACTGATGTCACAATGTCAGATGAAAACGAATGACATGACTTACTATCAGAGGAGCAGCGTAGCACACACAATTGATGCCCACAAACAAAGCTGTGGGAAGTTTCCTTGAAGCCAATGCAGAGGGTTAAGAAAAACAACAACTTAAAAATGTACCTCATGGCCAGTACGGGTATCGACCCCACGACCTTGGCGTTATTAGCACCATGCTCTAACCAACGGAGCTAACCGGCAGCTTGTAAAGGAGCAACATTTTTAGGATGCACAGAGCCTCGGCCAGTGCTGGCGCGTAAACGAGCAAGTCCACCAACAGCATAGCCTGACAAGACTGGACCCTCTTGGTTGCTCCTTGTGGCAAATCATACAGGCTGGGGAATTAGCTCAAATGGTAGAGTGCTTGCTTAGCATGTGAGTGGTAGTGGGATCGATGCCCACATTCTCCAAAAAACACAAATTTTTTGTGGATCCAAGAAAGCTCCAGTTCACACTTCATGCAGTTTTGTCTAACGACAACCTACTGTCATGTAAAAATGACAAGCAACTTTCATGTAACACTGATGTCACAATGTCAGATGAAAACGAATGACATGACTTACTATCAGAGGAGCAGCGTAGCACACACAATTGATGCCCACAAACAAAGGTGTGGGAAGTTTCCTTGAAGCCAATGCAGAGGGTAAAGAAAAACAACAACTTAAAATGTACCTCATGGCCAGTACGGGTATCGACCCCACAACCTTGGCGTTATTAGCACCATGCTCTAACCAACGGAGCTAACCGGCAGCTTGTAAAGGAGCAACATTTTTAGGATGCACAGAGCCTCGGCCAGTGCTGGCGCGTAAACGAGCAAGTCCACCAACAGCATAGCCTGACAAGACTGGACCATCTTGGTTGCTCCTTGTGGTAAATCATAAAGGCTGGGGAATTAGCTCAAATGGTAGAGTGCTTGCTTAGCACGCGAGAGGTAGTTGGATCGATGCCCACATTCTCCAAAAAACATTTTTTTTTTGTGCATCCAAGAAAGCTCCAGTTCACACTTCATGCAGTTTCGTCTATCTACAACCTACTGTCATGTAACAATGACAAGCAACTTTCATGTAACACTGATGTCACAATGTCAGATGAAAACGAATGACATGACTTACTATCAGAGGAGCAGCGTAGCACACACAATTGATGCCCACAAACAAAGCTGTGGGAAGTTTCCTTGAAGCCAATGCAGAGGGTAAAGAAAAACAACAACTTAAAATGTACCTCATGTCCAGTACGGGTATCGAACCCACGTCCTAGGCGTTATTAGCACCATGCTCTAACCAACGGAGCTAACCGGCCGCTTGTAATGGAGCAACATTTTTAGGATGCACAGAGCCTCGGCCAGTGCTGGCGCGTAAACGAGCAAGTCCACCAACAGCATAGCCTGGCAAGACTGGACCCTCTTGGTTGCTCCTTGTGGCAAATCATACAGGCTGGGGAATTAGCTCAAATGGTAGAGTGCTTACTTAGCATGCGAGAGGTAGTGGGATCGATGCCCACATTCTCCAAAAAAACACAATTTTTTTGTGGATCCAAGAAAGCTCCAGTTCACACTTCATGCAGTTTTGTCTAACGACAACCTACTGTCATGTAACAATGACAAGCAACTTTCATGTAACACTGATGTCACAATGTCAGATGAAAACGAATGACATGACTTACTTTCAGAGGAGCAGCGTAGCACACACAATTGATGCCCACAAACTAAGGTGTGGGAAGTTTTCTTGAAGCCAATGCAGAGGATAAAGAAAAACAACAACTGAAAATGTACATAATGGCCAGTACGGGTATCGAACCCACGACCTTGGCGTTATTAGCACCACGCTCTAACCAACTGAGCTAACCGGCCACTTGCAAAGTAGCAACATTTTTAGGATGCACAGAGCCTCGGCCAGTGCTGGCGCGTAAACGAGCAAGTCCACCAACAGCATAGCCTGACAAGACTGGACCATCTTGGTTGCTACTTGTGGCAAATCATAAAGGCTGGGGAATTAGCTCAAATGGTAGAGTGCTTGCGTAGCATGCGAGAGGTAGTGGGATCGATGCCCACATTCTCCAAAAAACATTTTTTTTTTGTGCATCCAAGAAAGCTCCAGTTCACACTTCATGCAGTTTTGTCTAACTACAACCTACTGTCATGTAACAATGACAAGCAACTTTCATGTAACACTGATGTCACAATGTCAGATGAAAACGAATGACATGACTTACTATCAGAGGAGCAGCGTAGCACACACAATTGATGCCCACAAACAAAGCTGTGGGAAGTTTCCTTGAAGCCAATGCAGAGGGTAAAGAAAAACAACAACTTAAAATGTACCTCATGGCCATTACGGGTATCGAACCCACAACCTTGGCGTTATTAGCACCATGCTCTAACCAACGGAGCTAACCAGCCGAATGTAAAGGAGCAACATTTTTAGGATGCACAGAGCCTCGGCCAGTGCTGGCGCGTAAACGAGCAAGTCCACCAACAGCATAGCCTGACAAGACTGGACCCTCTTGGTTGCTCCTTGTGGCAAATCATACAGGCTGGGGAATTAGCTCAAATGGTAGAGTGCTTGCTTAGCATGCGAGTGGTAGTGGGATCGATGCCCACATTCTCCAAAAAACACAATTTTTTTGTGGATCCAAGAAAGCTCCAGTTCACACTTCATGCAGTTTTGTCTAACGACAACCTACTGTCATGTAACAATGACAAGCAACTTTCATGTAACACTGATGTCACAATGTCAGATGAAAACGAATGACATGACTTACTATCAGAGGAGCAGCGTAGCACACACAATTGATGCCCACAAACAAAGCTGTGGGAAGTTTCCTTGAAGCCAATGCAGAGGGTAAAGAAAAACAACAACTTAAAATGTATCTCATGGCCAGTACGGGTATCGACCCCACGACCTTGGCGTTATTAGCACCATGCTCTAACCAACGGAGCTAACCGGCAGCTTGTAAAGGAGCAACATTTTTAGGATGCACAGAGCCTCGGCCAGTGCTGGCGCGTAAACGAGCAAGTCCACCAACAGCATAGCCTGACAAGACTGGACCCTCTTGGTTGCTCCTTGTGGCAAATCATACAGGCTGGGGAATTAGCTCAAATGGTAGAGTGCTTGCTTAGCATGCGAGTGGTAGCGGGATCGATGCCCACATTCTCCAAAAAATAACACAATTTTTTTGTGGATCCAAGAAAGCTCCAGTTCACACTTCATGCAGTTTTGTCTAACGACAACCTACTGTCATGTAACAATGACAAGCAACTTTCATGTAACACTGATGTCACAATGTCAGATGAAAACGAATGACATGACTTACTATCAGAGGAGCAGCGTAGCACACACAATTGATGCCCACAAACAAAGCTGTGGGAAGTTTCCTTGAAGCCAATGCAGAGGGTAAAGAAAAACAACAACTTAAAATGTACCTCATGGCCAGTACGGGTATCGACCCCACAACCTTGGCGTTATTAGCACCATGTTCTAACCAACGGAGCTAACCGGCAGCTTGTAAAGGAGCAACATTTTTAGGATGCACAGAGCCTCGGCCAGTGCTGGCGCTTAAACGAGCAAGTCCACCAACAGCATAGCCTGACAAGACTGGACCCTCTTGGTTGCTCCTTGTGGCAAATCATACAGGCTGGGGAATTAGCTCAAATGGTAGAGTGCTTGCTTAGCATGCGAGTGGTAGTGGGATCGATGCCAACATAATCCAAAAAACACAATTTTTTTGTGGATCCAAGAAAGCTCCAGTTCACACTTCATGCAGTTTTGTCTAACGACAACCTACTGTCATGTAACAATGACAAGCAACTTTCATGTAACACTGATGTCACAATGTCAGATGAAAACGAATGACATGACTTACTTTCAGAGGAGCAGCGTAGCACACACAATTGATGCCCACAAACAAAGGTGTGGGAAGTTTTCTTGAAGCCAATGCAGAAAGTAAAGAAAAACAACAACTTAAAATGTACCTCATGGCCAGTACGGGTATCGAACCCACGACCTGGGCGTTATTAGCACCACGCACTAACCAACTGAGCTAACCGGCCACTTGCAAAGGAGCAACATTTTTAGGATGCACAGAGCCTCGGCCAGTGCTGGCGCGTAAACGAGCAAGTCCACCAACAGCATAGCCTGACAAGACTGGACCATCTTGGTTGCTCCTTGTGGCAAATCATAAAGGCTGGGGAATTAGCTCAAATGGTAGAGTGCTTGCTTAGCACGCGAGAGGTAGTGGGATCGATGCCCACATTCTCCAAAAAAACTTTTTTTTTTGTGCATCCAAGAAAGCTCCAGTTCACACCTCATGCAGTTTTGTCTAACTACAACCTACTGTCATGTAACAATGACAAGCAACTTTCATGTAACACTGATGTCACAATGTCAGATGAAAACGAATGACATGACTTACTATCAGAGGAGCAGCGTAGCACACACAATTGATGCCCACAAATAAAGCTGTGGGAAGTTTCCTTGAAGCCAATGCAGAGGATAAAGAAAAACAACAACTTAAAATGTACCTCATTGCCAATACGGGTATCGAACTCACGACCTTGGCGTTATTAGCACCATGCTCTAACCAACGGAGCTAACCGGCCGCTTGTAAAGGAGCAACATTTTTAGGATGCACAGAGCCTCGGCCAGTGCTGGCGCGTAAACGAGCAAGTCCACCAACAGCATAGCCTGGCAAGACTGGACCCTCTTGGTTGCTCCTTGTGGCAAATCATACAGGCTGGGGAATTAGCTCAAATGGTAGAGTGCTTGCTTAGCACGCGAGAGGTAGTTGGATCGATGCCCACATTCTCCAAAAAACATTTTTTTTTTGTGCATCCAAGAAAGCTCCAGTTCACACTTCATGCAGTTTCGTCTATCTACAACCTACTGTCATGTAACAATGACAAGCAACTTTCATGTAACACTGATGTCACAATGTCAGATGAAAACGAATGACATGACTTACTATCAGAGGAGCAGCGTAGCACACACAATTGATGCCCACAAACAAAGCTGTGGGAAGTTTCCTTGAAGCCAATGCAGAGGGTAAAGAAAAACAACAACTTAAAATGTACCTCATGTCCAGTACGGGTATCGAACCCACGTCCTAGGCGTTATTAGCACCATGCTCTAACCAACGGAGCTAACCGGCCGCTTGTAATGGAGCAACATTTTTAGGATGCACAGAGCCTCGGCCAGTGCTGGCGCGTAAACGAGCAAGTCCACCAACAGCATAGCCTGGCAAGACTGGACCCTCTTGGTTGCTCCTTGTGGCAAATCATACAGGCTGGGGAATTAGCTCAAATGGTAGAGTGCTTACTTAGCATGCGAGAGGTAGTGGGATCGATGCCCACATTCTCCAAAAAAACACAATTTTTTTGTGGATCCAAGAAAGCTCCAGTTCACACTTCATGCAGTTTTGTCTAACGACAACCTACTGTCATGTAACAATGACAAGCAACTTTCATGTAACACTGATGTCACAATGTCAGATGAAAACGAATGACATGACTTACTTTCAGAGGAGCAGCGTAGCACACACAATTGATGCCCACAAACTAAGGTGTGGGAAGTTTTCTTGAAGCCAATGCAGAGGATAAAGAAAAACAACAACTGAAAATGTACATAATGGCCAGTACGGGTATCGAACCCACGACCTTGGCGTTATTAGCACCACGCTCTAACCAACTGAGCTAACCGGCCACTTGCAAAGTAGCAACATTTTTAGGATGCACAGAGCCTCGGCCAGTGCTGGCGCGTAAACGAGCAAGTCCACCAACAGCATAGCCTGACAAGACTGGACCATCTTGGTTGCTACTTGTGGCAAATCATAAAGGCTGGGGAATTAGCTCAAATGGTAGAGTGCTTGCGTAGCATGCGAGAGGTAGTGGGATCGATGCCCACATTCTCCAAAAAACATTTTTTTTTTGTGCATCCAAGAAAGCTCCAGTTCACACTTCATGCAGTTTTGTCTAACTACAACCTACTGTCATGTAACAATGACAAGCAACTTTCATGTAACACTGATGTCACAATGTCAGATGAAAACGAATGACATGACTTACTATCAGAGGAGCAGCGTAGCACACACAATTGATGCCCACAAACAAAGCTGTGGGAAGTTTCCTTGAAGCCAATGCAGAGGGTAAAGAAAAACAACAACTTAAAATGTACCTCATGGCCATTACGGGTATCGAACCCACAACCTTGGCGTTATTAGCACCATGCTCTAACCAACGGAGCTAACCAGCCGAATGTAAAGGAGCAACATTTTTAGGATGCACAGAGCCTCGGCCAGTGCTGGCGCGTAAACGAGCAAGTCCACCAACAGCATAGCCTGACAAGACTGGACCCTCTTGGTTGCTCCTTGTGGCAAATCATACAGGCTGGGGAATTAGCTCAAATGGTAGAGTGCTTGCTTAGCATGCGAGTGGTAGTGGGATCGATGCCCACATTCTCCAAAAAACACAATTTTTTTGTGGATCCAAGAAAGCTCCAGTTCACACTTCATGCAGTTTTGTCTAACGACAACCTACTGTCATGTAACAATGACAAGCAACTTTCATGTAACACTGATGTCACAATGTCAGATGAAAACGAATGACATGACTTACTATCAGAGGAGCAGCGTAGCACACACAATTGATGCCCACAAACAAAGCTGTGGGAAGTTTCCTTGAAGCCAATGCAGAGGGTAAAGAAAAACAACAACTTAAAATGTATCTCATGGCCAGTACGGGTATCGACCCCACGACCTTGGCGTTATTAGCACCATGCTCTAACCAACGGAGCTAACCGGCAGCTTGTAAAGGAGCAACATTTTTAGGATGCACAGAGCCTCGGCCAGTGCTGGCGCGTAAACGAGCAAGTCCACCAACAGCATAGCCTGACAAGACTGGACCCTCTTGGTTGCTCCTTGTGGCAAATCATACAGGCTGGGGAATTAGCTCAAATGGTAGAGTGCTTGCTTAGCATGCGAGTGGTAGCGGGATCGATGCCCACATTCTCCAAAAAATAACACAATTTTTTTGTGGATCCAAGAAAGCTCCAGTTCACACTTCATGCAGTTTTGTCTAACGACAACCTACTGTCATGTAACAATGACAAGCAACTTTCATGTAACACTGATGTCACAATGTCAGATGAAAACGAATGACATGACTTACTATCAGAGGAGCAGCGTAGCACACACAATTGATGCCCACAAACAAAGCTGTGGGAAGTTTCCTTGAAGCCAATGCAGAGGGTAAAGAAAAACAACAACTTAAAATGTACCTCATGGCCAGTACGGGTATCGACCCCACAACCTTGGCGTTATTAGCACCATGTTCTAACCAACGGAGCTAACCGGCAGCTTGTAAAGGAGCAACATTTTTAGGATGCACAGAGCCTCGGCCAGTGCTGGCGCTTAAACGAGCAAGTCCACCAACAGCATAGCCTGACAAGACTGGACCCTCTTGGTTGCTCCTTGTGGCAAATCATACAGGCTGGGGAATTAGCTCAAATGGTAGAGTGCTTGCTTAGCATGCGAGTGGTAGTGGGATCGATGCCAACATAATCCAAAAAACACAATTTTTTTGTGGATCCAAGAAAGCTCCAGTTCACACTTCATGCAGTTTTGTCTAACGACAACCTACTGTCATGTAACAATGACAAGCAACTTTCATGTAACACTGATGTCACAATGTCAGATGAAAACGAATGACATGACTTACTTTCAGAGGAGCAGCGTAGCACACACAATTGATGCCCACAAACAAAGGTGTGGGAAGTTTTCTTGAAGCCAATGCAGAAAGTAAAGAAAAACAACAACTTAAAATGTACCTCATGGCCAGTACGGGTATCGAACCCACGACCTGGGCGTTATTAGCACCACGCACTAACCAACTGAGCTAACCGGCCACTTGCAAAGGAGCAACATTTTTAGGATGCACAGAGCCTCGGCCAGTGCTGGCGCGTAAACGAGCAAGTCCACCAACAGCATAGCCTGACAAGACTGGACCATCTTGGTTGCTCCTTGTGGCAAATCATAAAGGCTGGGGAATTAGCTCAAATGGTAGAGTGCTTGCTTAGCACGCGAGAGGTAGTGGGATCGATGCCCACATTCTCCAAAAAAACTTTTTTTTTTGTGCATCCAAGAAAGCTCCAGTTCACACCTCATGCAGTTTTGTCTAACTACAACCTACTGTCATGTAACAATGACAAGCAACTTTCATGTAACACTGATGTCACAATGTCAGATGAAAACGAATGACATGACTTACTATCAGAGGAGCAGCGTAGCACACACAATTGATGCCCACAAATAAAGCTGTGGGAAGTTTCCTTGAAGCCAATGCAGAGGATAAAGAAAAACAACAACTTAAAATGTACCTCATTGCCAATACGGGTATCGAACTCACGACCTTGGCGTTATTAGCACCATGCTCTAACCAACGGAGCTAACCGGCCGCTTGTAAAGGAGCAACATTTTTAGGATGCACAGAGCCTCGGCCAGTGCTGGCGCGTAAACGAGCAAGTCCACCAACAGCATAGCCTGGCAAGACTGGACCCTCTTGGTTGCTCCTTGTGGCAAATCATACAGGCTGGGGAATTAGCTCAAATGGTAGAGTGCTTACTTAGCATGCGAGAGGTAGTTGGATCGATGCCCACATTCTCCAAAAAACACAATTTTTTTGTGGATCCAAGAAAGCTCCAGTTCACACTTCATGCAGTTTTGTCTAACGACAACCTACTGTCATGTAACAATGACAAGCAACTTTCATGTAACACTGATGTCACAATGTCAGATGAAAACGAATGACATGACTTACTTTCAGAGGAGCAGCGTAGCACACACAATTGATGCCCACAAACAAAGGTGTGGGAAGTTTTCTTGAAGCCAATGCAGAGGGTAAAGAAAACCAACAACTTAGAATGTTCCTCATGGCCAGTACGGGGAACGAACCCACGACCTTGGCGTTATTAGCATCACGCTCTAACCAACTGAGCTAACCAGCCACTTGCTAAATTGCAAATTTTTAGGATGCACAGAGCCTCGGCCAGTGCTGGCGCGTAAACGAGCAAGTCCACCAACAGCATAGCCTGACAAGACTGGACCATCTTGGTTGCTCCTTGTGGCAAATCATAAAGGCTGGGGAATTAGCTCAAATTGTAGAGTGCTTGCGTAGCATGCGAGAGGTAGTGGGATCGATGCCCACATTCTCCAAAAAACGTTTTTTTTTTGTGCATCCAAGAAAGCTCCAGTTCACACTTCATGCAGTTTTGTCTAACTACAACCTACTGTCATGTAACAATGACAAGCAACTTTCATGTAACACTGATGTCACAATGTCAGATGAAAACGAATGACATGACTTACTATCAGAGGAGCAGCGTAGCACACACAATTGATGCCCACAAACAAAGCTGTGGCAAGTTTCCTTGAAGCCAATGCAGAGGGTAAAGAAAAACAAGAACTTAAAATGTACCTCATGGCCAGTACGGGTATCGAACCCACAACCTTGGCGTTATTAGCACCATGCTCTAACCAACGGAGCTAACCGGCCGCTTGTAAAGGAGCAACATTTTTAGGATGCACAGAGCCTCGGCCAGTGCTGGCGCGTAAACGAGCAAGTCCACCAACAGCATAGCCTGACTAGACTGGACCCTCTTGGTTGCTCCTTGTGGCAAATCATACAGGCTGGGGAATTAGCTCAAATGGTAGAGTGCTTGCTTAGCATGCGAGTGGTAGTGGGATCGATCCCCACATTCTCCAAAAAACACAATTTTTTTGTGGATCCAAGAAAGCTCCAGTTCACACTTCATGCAGTTTTGTCTAACGACAAACTACTGTCATGTAACAATGACAAGCAACTTTCATGTAACACTGATATCACAATGTCAGATGAAAACGATTGACATGACTTACTTTCAGAGGAGCAGCGTAGCACACAGAATTGAAGCCCACAAACAAAGGTGTGGGAAGTTTTCTTGAAGCCAATGCAGAGGGTAAAGATAAACAACAACTTAAAATGTACGTCATGGCCAGTACGGGGATCGAACCCACGACCTTGGCTTTATTAGCACCATGCTCTAACCAACGGAGCTAACCGGCCGCTTGCAAAGGATCAACATTTTTAGGATGCACAGAGCCTCGGCCAGTGCTGGCGCGTAAACGAGCAAGTCCACCAACAGCATAGCCTGACAAGACTGGACCATCTTGGTTGCTCTTTGTGGCAAATCATAAAGGCTGGGGAATTAGCTCAAATGGTAGAGTGCTTGCTTAGCATGCGAGAGGTAGTGGGATTGATTCCCACATTCTCCAAAAAACATTTTTTTTTTGTGCATCCAAGAAAGCTCCAGTTCACACTTCATGCAGTTTTGTCTAACTACAACCTACTGTCATGTAACAATGACAAGCAACTTTCATGTAACACTGATGTCACAATGTCAGATGAAAACGAATGACATGACTTACTATCAGAGGAGCGGCGTAGCACACACAATTGATGCCCACAAACAAAGCTGTGGGAAGTTTTCTTGAAGCCAATGCAGAGGGTAAAGAAAAACAACAACGTAAAATGTACCTCATGGCCAGTACGGGTATCGAACCCACGACCTTGGCGTTATTAGCACCATGCTCTAACCAACGGAGCTGACCGGCCGCTTGTAAAGGAGGAACATTTTTAGGATGCACAGAGCCTCGGCCAGTGCTGGCGCGTAAACGAGCAAGTCCACCAACAGCATAGCCTGACAAGACTGGACCCTCTTGGTTGCTCCTTGTGGCAAATCATACAGGCTCGGGAATTAGCTCAAATGGTAGAGTGCTTGCTTAGCATGCGAGTGGTAGTGGGATCGATGCCCACATTCTCCAAAAAACACAATTTTTTTGTGGATCCAAGAAAGCTCCAGTTCACACTTCATGCAGTTTTGTCTAACGACAACCTACTGTCATGTAACAATGACAAGCAACTTTCATGTAACACTGATGTCACAATGTCAGATGAAAACGAATGACATGACTTACTTTCAGAGGAGCAGCGTAGCACACACAATTGATGCCCACAAACAAAGGTGTGGGAAGTTTTCTTGAAGCCAATGCAGAGGGTAAAGAAAAACAACAACTTAAAATGTTCCTCATGGCCAGTACGGGGAACGAACCCACGACCTTGACGTTATTAGCATCAAGCTCTAACCAACTGAGCTAACCAGCCACTTGCTAAATTGCAAATTTTTAGGATGCACAGAGCCTCGGCCAGTGCTGGCGCGTAAACGAGCAAGTCCACCAACAGCATAGCCTGACAAGACTGGACCATCTTGGTTGCTCCTTGTGGCAAATCATAAAGGCTGGGGAATTAGCTCAAATGGTAGAGTGCTTGCGTATCATGCGAGAGGTAGTGGGATCGATGCCCACATTCTCCAAAAAACATTTTTTTTTTGTGCATCCAAGAAAGCTCCAGTTCACACTTCATGCAGTTTTGTCTAACTACAACCTACTGTCATGTAACAATGACAAGCAACTTTCATGTAACACTGATGTCACAATGTCAGATGAAAACGAATGACATGACTTACTATCAGAGGAGCAGCGTAGCACACACAATTGATGCCCACAAACAAAGCTGTGGGAAGTTTCCTTGAAGCCAATGCAGAGGGTAAAGAAAAACAACAACTAAAAATGTACCTCATGGCCAGTACGGGTATCGAACCCACAACCTTGGAGTTATTAGCACCATGCTCTAACCAACGGAGCTAACCGGCCGCTTGTAAAGGAGCAACATTTTTAGGATGCACAGAGCCTCGGCCGGTGCTGGCGCGTAAACGAGCAAGTCCACCAACAGCATAGCCTGACTAGACTGGACCCTCTTGGTTGCTCCTTGTGGCAAATCATACAGGCTGGGGAATTAGCTCAAATGGTAGAGTGCTTGCTTAGCATGCGAGTGGTAGTGGGATCGATCCCCACATTCTCCAAAAAACACAATTTTTTTGTGGATCCAAGAAAGCTCCAGTTCACACTTCATGCAGTTTTGTCTAACGACAACCTACTGTCATGTAACAATGACAAGCAACTTTCATGTAACACTGATATCACAATGTCAGATGAAAACGAATGACATGACTTACTTTCAGAGGAGCAGCGTAGCACACAGAATTGAAGCCCACAAACAAAGGTGTGGGAAGTTTTCTTGAAGCCAATGCAGAGGGTAAAGATAAACAACAACTTAAAATGTACCTCATGGCCAGTACGGGGATCGAACCCACGACCTTGGCGTTATTAGCACCACACTCTAACCAACTGAGCTAACCGGCCGCTTGCAAAGGAGCAACATTTTTAGGATGCACAGAGCCTCGGCCAGTGCTGGCGCGTAAACGAGCAAGTCCACCAACAGCATAGCCTGACAAGACTGGACCATCTTGGTTGCTCTTTGTGGCAAATCATAAAGGCTGGGGAATTAGCTCAAATGGTAGAGTGCTTGCTTAGCATGCGAGAGGTAGTGGGATTGATTCCCACATTCTCCAAAAAACATTTTTTTTTTGTGCATCCAAGAAAGCTCCAGTTCACACTTCATGCAGTTTTGTCTAACTACAACCTACTGTCATGTAACAATGACAAGCAACTTTCATGTAACACTGATGTCACAATGTCAGATGAAAACGAATGACATGACTTACTATCAGAGGAGCGGCGTAGCACACACAATTGATGCCCACAAACAAAGCTGTGGGAAGTTTCCTTGAAGCCAATGCAGAGGGTAAAGAAAAACAACAACGTAAAATGTACCTCATGGCCAGTACGGGTATCGTACCCACGACCTTGGCGTTATTAGCACCATGCTCTAACCAACGGAGCTGACCGGCCGCTTGTAAAGGAGCAACATTTTTAGGATGCACAGAGCCTCGGCCAGTGCTGGCGCGTAAACGAGCAAGTCCACCAACAGCATAGCCTGACAAGACTGGACCCTCTTGGTTGCTCCTTGTGGCAAATCATACAGGCTCGGGAATTAGCTCAAATGGTAGAGTGCTTGCTTAGCATGCGAGTGGTAGTGGGATCGATGCCCACATTCTCCAAAAAACACAATTTTTTTGTGGATCCAAGAAAGCTCCAGTTCACACTTCATGCAGTTTTGTCTAACGACAACCTACTGTCATGTAACAATGACAACCAACTTTCATGTAACACTGATGTCACAATGTCAGATGAAAACGAATGACATGACTTACTTTCAGAGGAGCAGCGTAGCACACACAATTGATGCCCACAAACAAAGGTGTGGGAAGTTTTCTTGAAGCCAATGCAGAGGGTAAAGAAAAACAACAACTTAAAATGTACCTCATGGCCAGTACGGGGATCTAACCCACGACCTTGGCGTTATTAGCAGCACGCTCTAACCAACTGAGCTAACCGGCCGCTTGCAAAGGAGCAACATTTTTAGGATGCACAGAGCCTCGGCCATTGCTGGCGCGTAAACGTGCAAGTCCACCAACAGCATAGCCTGACAAGACTGGACCATCTTGGTTGCTCCTTGTGGCAAATCATAAAGGCTGGGGAATTAGCTCAAATGGTAGAGTGCTTGCTTAGCATGCGAGAGGTAGAGGGATCGATGCCCACATTCTCCAAAAAACATTTTTTTTTGTGCATCCAAGAAAGCTCCAGTTCACACTTCATGCAGTTTTGTCTAACTACAACCTACTGTCATGTAACAATGACAAGCAACTTTCATGTAACACTGATGTCACAATGTCAGATGAAAACGAATGACATGACTTACTATCAGAGGAGCAGCGTAGCACACACAATTGATGCCCACAAACAAAGCTGTGGGAAGTTTCCTTGAAGCCAATGCAGAGGGTAAAGAAAAACAACAACTTAAAATGTACCTCATTGCTAGTACGGTTATCGACCCTATGACCTTGACGTTATTAGCACCATGCCCTAACCAACGGAGCTAACCGGCAGCTTGTGAAGAGCAACATTTTTAGGATGCACAGAGCCTCGGCCAGTGCTGGCGCGTAAACGAGCAAGTCCACCAACAGCATAGCCTGACAAGACTGGACCCTCTTGGTTGCTCCTTGTGGCAAATCATACAGGCTGGGGAATTAGCTCAAATGGTAGAGTGCTTGCTTAGCATGCGAGTGGTAGTGGGATCGATGCCCACATTCTCCAAAAAACACAATTTTTTTGTGGATCCAAGAAAGCTCCAGTTCACACTTCATGCAGTTTTGTCTAACGACAACCTACTGTCATGTAACAATGACAAGCAACTTTCATGTAACACTGATGTCACAATGTCAGATGAAAACGAATGACATGACTTACTTTCAGAGGAGCAGCGTAGCACACACAATTGATGCCCACAAACAAAGGTGTGGGAAGTTTTCTTGAAGCCAATGCAGAGGGTAAAGAAAAACAACAACTTAAAATGTACCTCATGGCCAGTACGGGGATCTAACCCACGACCTTGGCGTTATTAGCAGCACGCTCTAACCAACTGAGCTAACCGGCCGCTTGCAAAGGAGCAACATTTTTAGGATGCACAGAGCCTCGGCCAGTGCTGGCGCGTAAACGAGCAAGTCCACCAACAGCATAGCCTGACAAGACTGGACCATCTTGGTTGCTCCTTGTGGCAAATCATAAAGGCTGGGGAATTAGCTCAAATGGTAGAGTGCTTGCTTAGCATGCGAGAGGTAGAGGGATCGATGCCCACATTCTCCAAAAAACATTTTTTTTTGTGCATCCAAGAAAGCTCCAGTTCACACTTCATGCAGTTTTGTCTAACTACAACCTACTGTCATGTAACAATGACAAGCAACTTTCATGTAACACTGATGTCACAATGTCAGATGAAAACGAATGACATGACTTACTATCAGAGGAGCAGCGTAGCACACACAATTGATGCCCACAAACAAAGCTGTGGGAAGTTTCCTTGAAGCCAATGCAGAGGGTAAAGAAAAACAACAACTTAAAATGTACCTCATGGCCAGTACGGGTATCGACCCTATGACCTTGGCGTTATTAGCACCATGCTCTAACCAACGGAGCTAACCGGCAGCTTGTGAAGGAGCAACATTTTTAGGATGCACAGAGCCTCGGCCAGTGCTGGCGCGTAAACGAGCAAGTCCACCAACAGCATAGCCTGACAAGACTGGACCCTCTTGGTTGCTCCTTGTGGCAAATCATACAGGCTTGGGAATTAGCTCAAATGGTAGAGTGCTTGCTTAGCATGCGAGTGGTAGTGGGATCGATGCCCACATTCTCCAAAAAACACAATTTTTTTGTGGATCCAAGAAAGCTCCAGTTCACACTTCATGCAGTTTTGTCTAACGACAACCTACTGTCATGTAACAATGACAACCAACTTTCATGTAACACTGATGTCACAATGTCAGATGAAAACGAATGACATGACTTACTTTCAGAGGAGCAGCGTAGCACACACAATTGATGCCCACAAACAAAGGTGTGGGAAGTTTTCTTGAAGCCAATGCAGAGGGTAAAGAAAAACAACAACTTAAAATGTACCTCATGGCCAGTACGGGGATCTAACCCACGACCTTGGCGTTATTAGCAGCACGCTCTAACCAACTGAGCTAACCGGCCGCTTGCAAAGGAGCAACATTTTTAGGATGCACAGAGCCTCGGCCAGTGCTGGCGCGTAAACGAGCAAGTCCACCAACAGCATAGCCTGACAAGACTGGACCATCTTGGTTGCTCCTTGTGGCAAATCATAAAGGCTGGGGAATTAGCTCAAATGGTAGAGTGCTTGCTTAGCATGCGAGAGGTAGAGGGATCGATGCCCACATTCTCCAAAAAACATTTTTTTTTGTGCATCCAAGAAAGCTCCAGTTCACACTTCATGCAGTTTTGTCTAACTACAACCTACTGTCATGTAACAATGACAAGCAACTTTCATGTAACACTGATGTCACAATGTCAGATGAAAACGAATGACATGACTTACTATCAGAGGAGCAGCGTAGCACACACAATTGATGCCCACAAACAAAGGTGTGGGAAGTTTCCTTGAAGCCAATGCAGAGGGTAAAGAAAAACAACAACTTAAAATGTACCTCATGGCCAGTACGGGTATCGACCCTATGACCTTGGCGTTATTAGCACCATGCTCTAACCAACGAGCTAACCGGCAGCTTGTGAAGGAGCAACATTTTTAGGATGCACAGAGCCTCGGCCAGTGCTGGCGCGTAAACGAGCAAGTCCACCAACAGCATAGCCTGACAAGACTGGACCCTCTTGGTTGCTCCTTGTGGCAAATCATAAAGGCTGGGGAATTAGCTCAAATGGTAGAGTGCTTGCTTAGCATGCGAGTGGTAGTGGGATCGATGCCCACATTCTCCAAAAAACACAATTTTTTTGTGGATCCAAGAAAGCTCCAGTTCACACTTCATGCAGTTTTGTCTAACGACAACCTACTGTCATGTAACAATGACAACCAACTTTCATGTAACACTGATGTCACAATGTCAGATGAAAACGAATGACATGACTTACTTTCAGAGGAGCAGCGTAGCACACACAATTGATGCCCACAAACAAAGGTGTGGGAAGTTTTCTTGAAGCCAATGCAGAGGGTAAAGAAAAACAACAACTTAAAATGTATCTCATGGCCAGTACGGGGATCGAACCCACGACCTTGGCGTTATTAGCACCACGCTCTAACCAACTGAGCTAACCGGCCGCTTGCAAAAGAGTAACATTTTTAGGATGCACAGAGCCTCGGCCAGTGCTGGCGCTTAAATGAGCAAGTCCACCAACAGCATAGCCTGACAAGACTGGACCCTCTTGGTTGCTCCTTGTGGCAAATCATACAGGCTCGGGAATTAGCTCAAATGGTAGAGTGCTTGCTTAGCATGCGAGAGGTAGTGGGAGCGATGCCCACATTCTCCAAAAAAACACAATTTTTTTGTGGATCCAAGAAAGCTCCAGTTCACACTTCATGCAGTTTTGTCTAACGACAACCTACTGTCATGTAACAATGACAAGCAACTTTCATGTAACACTGATGTCACAATGTCAGATGAAAACGAATGACATGACTTACTTTCAGAGGAGCAGCGTAGCACACACAATTGATGCCCACAAACAAAGGTGTGGGAAGTTTTCTTGAAGCCAATGCAGAGGGTAAAGAAAAACAACAACTTAAAATGTATCTCATGGCCAGTACGGGGATCGAACCCACGACCTTGGCTTTATTAGCACCACGCTATAACCAACTGAGCTAACCGACCGCTTGCAAAGGAGCAACATTTTTAGGATGCACAGAGCCTCGGCCAGTGCTAGCGCTTAAACGAGCAAGTCCACCAACAGCATAGCCTGACAAGACTGGACCATCTTGGTTGCTCCTTGTGGCAAATCATACAGGCTGGGGAATTAGCTCAAATGGTAGAGTGCTTGCTTAGCATGTGAGAGGTAGTGGGAGCGATGCCCACATTCTCCAGAATACATTTTTTTTTTGTGCATCCAAGAAAGCTCCAGTTCACTCTTCATGCAGTTTTGTCTAACGACAACCTACTGCCATGTAACAATGACAAGCAACTTTCATGTAACACTGATGTCACAATGTCAGATGAAAACGAATGACATGACTTAATTTCAGAGGAGCAGCGTAGCACACACAATTGATGCCCACAAACAAAGGTGTGGGAAGTTTTCTTGAAGCCAATGCAGAGGGTAAAGAAAAACAACAACTTAAAATGTACCTCATGGCCAGTACGGGGATCTAACCCACGACCTTGGCGTTATTAGCAGCACGCTCTAACCAACTGAGCTAACCGGCCGCTTGCAAAGGAGCAACATTTTTAGGATGCACAGAGCCTCGGCCAGTGCTGGCGCGTAAACGAGCAAGTCCACCAACAGCATAGCCTGACAAGACTGGACCATCTTGGTTGCTCCTTGTGGCAAATCATAAACGCTGGGGAATTAGCTCAAATGGTAGAGTGCTTGCTTAGCATGCGAGAGGTAGAGGGATCGATGCCCACATTCTCCAAAAAACATTTTTTTTTGTGCATCCAAGAAAGCTCCAGTTCACACTTCATGCAGTTTTGTCTAACTACAACCTACTGTCATGTAACAATGACAAGCAACTTTCATGTAACACTGATGTCACAATGTCAGATGAAAACGAATGACATGACTTACTATCAGAGGAGCAGCGTAGCACACACAATTGATGCCCACAAACAAAGCTGTGGGAAGTTTCCTTGAAGCCAATGCAGAGGGTAAAGAAAAACAACAACCTAAAATGTACCTCATGGCCAGTACGGGTATCGACCCTATGACCTTGGCGTTATTAGCACCATGCTCTAACCAACGGAGCTAACCGGCAGCTTGTGAAGGAGCAACATTTTTAGGATGCACAGAGCCTCGGCCAGTGCTGGCGCGTAAAGGAGCAAGTCCACCAACAGCATAGCCTGACAAGACTGGACCCTCTTGGTTGCTCCTTGTGGCAAATCACACAGGCTGGGGAATTAGCTCAAATGGTAGAGTGCTTGCTTAGCATGCGAGTGGTAGTGGGATCGATGCCCACATTCTCCAAAAAACACAATTTTTTTGTGGATCCAAGAAAGCTCCAGTTCACACTTCATGCAGTTTTGTCTAACGACAACCTACTGTCATGTAACAATGACAACCAACTTTCATGTAACACTGATGTCACAATGTCAGATGAAAACGAATGACATGACTTACTTTCAGAGGAGCAGCGTAGCACACACAATTGATGCCCACAAACAAAGGTGTGGGAAGTTTTCTTGAAGCCAATGCAGAGGGTAAAGAAAAACAACAACTTAAAACGTACCTCATGGCCAGTACGGGGATCTAACCCACGACCTTGGCGTTATTAGCAGCACGCTCTAACCAACTGAGCTAACCGGCCGCTTGCAAAGGAGCAACATTTTTAGGATGCACAGAGCCTCGGCCAGTGCTGGCGCGTAAACGAGCAAGTCCACCAACAGCATAGCCTGACAAGACTGGACCATCTTGGTTGCTCCTTGTGGCAAATCATAAAGGCTGGGGAATTAGCTCAAATGGTAGAGTGCTTGCTTAGCATGCGAGAGGTAGAGGGATCGATGCCCACATTCTCCAAAAAACATTTTTTTTTGTGCATCCAAGAAAGCTCCAGTTCACACTTCATGCAGTTTTGTCTAACTACAACCTACTGTCATGTAACAATGACAAGCAACTTTCATGTAACACTGATGTCACAATGTCAGATGAAAACGAATGACATGACTTACTATCAGAGGAGCAGCGTAGCACACACAATTGATGCCCACAAACAAAGCTGTGGGAAGTTTCCTTGAAGCCAATGCAGAGGGTAAAGAAAAACAACAACTTAAAATGTACCTCATGGCCAGTACGGGTATCGACCCTATGACCTTGGCGTTATTAGCACCATGCTCTAACCAACGGAGCTAACCGGCAGCTTGTGAAGGAGCAACATTTTTAGGATGCACAGAGCCTCGGCCAGTGCTGGCGCGTAAACGAGCAAGTCCACCAACAGCATAGCCTGACAAGACTGGACCCTCTTGGTTGCTCCTTGTGGCAAATCATACAGGCTCGGGAATTAGCTCAAATGGTAGAGTGCTTGCTTAGCATGCGAGAGGTAGTGGGAGCGATGCCCACATTCTCCAAAAAAACACAATTTTTTTGTGGATCCAAGAAAGCTCCAGTTCACACTTCATGCAGTTTTGTCTAACGACAACCTACTGTCATGTAACAATGACAAGCAACTTTCATGTAACACTGATGTCACAATGTCAGATGAAAACGAATGACATGACTTACTTTCAGAGGAGCAGCGTAGCACACACAATTGATGCCCACAAACAAAGGTGTGGGAAGTTTTCTTGAAGCCAATGCAGAGGGTAAAGAAAAACAACAACTTAAAATGTATCTCATGGCCAGTACGGGGATCGAACCCAAGACCTTGGCTTTTTTAGCACCACGCTCTAACCAACTGAGCTAACCGACCGCTTGCAAAGGAGCAACATTTTTAGGATGCACAGAGCCTCGGC
Organism: Salvelinus fontinalis; assembly: GCF_029448725.1. Taxonomy (NCBI): domain Eukaryota; kingdom Metazoa; phylum Chordata; class Actinopteri; order Salmoniformes; family Salmonidae; genus Salvelinus; species Salvelinus fontinalis. Next base: position 203,147 of record NW_026600308.1, on the reverse strand, counting down.
CAGTGCTAGCGCTTAAACGAGCAAGTCCACCAACAGCATAGCCTGACAAGACTGGACCATCTTGGTTGCTCCTTGTGGCAAATCATACAGGCTGGGGAATTAGCTCAAATGGTAGAGTGCTTGCTTAGCATGTGAGAGGTAGTGGGAGCGATGCCCACATTCTCCAGAATAATTTTTTTTTTTGTGCATCCAAGAAAGCTCCAGTTCACACTTCATGCAGTTTTGTCTAACGACAACCTACTGCCATGTAACAATGACAAGCAACTTTCATGTAACACTGATGTCACAATGTCAGATGAAAACGAATGACATGACTTACTTTCAGAGGAGCAGCGTAGCACACACAATTGATGCCCACAAACAAAGGTGTGGGAAGTTTTCTTGAAGGCAATGCAGAGGGTAAAGAAAAACAACAACTTAAAATGTACCTCATGGCCAGTACGGGGATCTAACCCACGACCTTGGCGTTATTAGCAGCACGCTCTAACCAACTGAGCTAACCGGCCGCTTGCAAAGGAGCAACATTTTTAGGATGCACAGAGCCTCGGCCAGTGCTGGCGCGTAAACGAGCAAGTCCACCAACAGCATAGCCTGACAAGACTGGACCATCTTGGTTGCTCCTTGTGGCAAATCATAAAGGCTGGGGAATTAGCTCAAATGGTAGCGTGCTTGCTTAGCATGCGAGAGGTAGAGGGATCGATGCCCACATTCTCCAAAAAACATTTTTTTTTGTGCATCCAAGAAAGCTCCAGTTCACACTTCATGCAGTTTTGTCTAACTACAACCTACTGTCATGTAACAATGACAAGCAACTTTCATGTAACACTGATGTCACAATGTCAGATGAAAACGAATGACATGACTTACTATCAGAGGAGCAGCGTAGCACACACAATTGATGCCCACAAACAAAGCTGTGGGAAGTTTCCTTGAAGCCAATGCAGAGGGTAAAGAAAAACAACAACTTAAAATGTACCTCATGGCCAGTACGGGTATCAAAACCACGACCTTGGCGTTATTAGCACCATGCTCTAACTAACGGATCTAACCGGCCGCTTGTAAAGGAGCAACATTTTTAGGATGCACAGAGCCTCGGCCAGTGGTGGCGCGTAAACGAGCAAGTCCACCAACAGCATAGCCTGACAAGACTAGACCCTCTTGGTTGCTCCTTGTGGCAAATCATACAGGCTGGGGAATTAGCTCAAATGGTAGAGTGATTGCTTAGCATGCGAGTGGTAGTGGGATCGATGCCCACATTCTCCAAGAAACACAATTTTTTTGTGGATCCAAGAAAGCTCCAGTTCACACTTCATGCAGTTTTGTCTAACGACAACCTACTGTCATGTAACAATGACAAGCAACTTTCATGTAACACTGATGTCACAATGTCAGATGAAAACGAATGACATGACTTACTTTCAGAGGAGCAGCGTAGCACACACAATTGATGCCCACAAACAAAGGTGTGGGAAGTTTTCTTGAAGCCAATGCAGAGGGTAAAGAAAAGCAACAACTTAAAATGTACCTCATGGCCAGTACGGGGATCGAACCCACGACCTTGGCGTTATTAGCACCACGCTCTAACCAGCTGAGCTAACCGGCCATTTGCGAAGGAGCAACATTTTTAGGATGCACAGAGCCTCGGCCAGTGCTGGCGCGTAAACGAGCAAGTCCACCAACAGCACAGCCTGACAAGACAGGACCCTCTTGGTTGCTCCTTGTGGCAAATCATAAATGCTGGGGAATTAGCTCAACTGGTAGAGTGCTTGCTTAGCATGCGAGAGGTAGTGGGATCGATGCCCACATTCTCCAAAAAACATTTTTTTTTGTGCATCCAAGAAAGCTCCAGTTCACACTTCATGCAGTTTTGTCTAACTACAACCTACTGTCATGTAACAATGACAAGCAACTTTCATGTAACACTGATGTCACAATGTCAGATGAAAACGAATGACATGACTTACTATCAGAGGAGCAGCGTAGCACACACAATTGATGCCCACAAACAAAGCTGTGGGAAGTTTCCTTGAAGCCAATGCAGAGGGTAAAGAAAAACAACAACTTAAAATGTACCTCATGGCCAGTACGGGTATCGACCCTATGACCTTGGCGTTATTAGCACCATGCTCTAACCAACGGAGCTAACCGGCAGCTTGTGAAGGAGCAACATTTTTAGGATGCACAGAGCCTCGGCCAGTGCTGGCGCTTAAATGAGCAAGTCCACCAACAGCATAGCCTGACAAGACTGGACCCTCTTGGTTGCTCCTTGTGGCAAATCATACAGGCTCGGGAATTAGCTCAAATGGTAGAGTGCTTGCTTAGCATGCGAGAGGTAGTGGGAGCGATGCCCACATTCTCCAAAAAAACACAATTTTTTTGTGGATCCAAGAAAGCTCCAGTTCACACTTCATGCAGTTTTGTCTAACGACAACCTACTGTCATGTAACAATGACAAGCAACTTTCATGTAACACTGATGTCACAATGTCAGATGAAAACGAATGACATGACTTACTTTCAGAGGAGCAGCGTAGCACACACAATTGATGCCCACAAACAAAGGTGTGGGAAGTTTTCTTGAAGCCAATGCAGAGGGTAAAGAAAAACAACAACTTAAAATGTATCTCATGGCCAGTACGGGGATCGAACCCAAGACCTTGGCTTTTTTAGCACCACGCTCTAACCAACTGAGCTAACCGACCGCTTGCAAAGGAGCAACATTTTTAGGATGCACAGAGCCTCGGCCAGTGCTAGCGCTTAAACGAGCAAGTCCACCAACAGCATAGCCTGACAAGACTGGACCATCTTGGTTGCTCCTTGTGGCAAATCATACAGGCTGGGGAATTAGCTCAAATGGTAGAGTGCTTGCTTAGCATGTGAGAGGTAGTGGGAGCGATGCCCAAATTCTCCAGAATAATTTTTTTTTTTGTGCATCCAAGAAAGCTCCAGTTCACACTTCATGCAGTTTTGTCTAACGACAACCTACTGCCATGTAACAATGACAAGCAACTTTCATGTAACACTGATGTCACAATGTCAGATGAAAACGAATGACATGACTTACTTTCAGAGGAGCAGCGTAGCACACACAATTGATGCCCACAAACAAAGGTGTGGGAAGTTTTCTTGAAGCCAATGCAGAGGGTAAAGAAAAACAACAACTTAAAATGTACCTCATGGCCAGTACGGGGATCTAACCCACGACCTTGGCGTTATTAGCAGCACGCTCTAACCAACTGAGCTAACCGGCCGCTTGCAAAGGAGCAACATTTTTAGGATGCACAGAGCCTCGGCCAGTGCTGGCGCGTAAACGAGCAAGTCCACCAACAGCATAGCCTGACAAGACTGGACCATCTTGGTTGCTCCTTGTGGCAAATCATAAAGGCTGGGGAATTAGCTCAAAAGGTAGCGTGCTTGCTTAGCATGCGAGAGGTAGAGGGATCGATGCCCACATTCTCCAAAAAACATTTCTTTTTGTGCATCCAAGAAAGCTCCAGTTCACACTTCATGCAGTTTTGTCTAACTACAACCTACTGTCATGTAACAATGACAAGCAACTTTCATGTAACACTGATGTCACAATGTCAGATGAAAACGAATGACATGACTTACTATCAGAGGAGCAGCGTAGCACACACAATTGATGCCCACAAACAAAGCTGTGGGAAGTTTCCTTGAAGCCAATGCAGAGGGTAAAGAAAAACAACAACTTAAAATGTACCTCATGGCCAGTACGGGTATCAAAACCACGACCTTGGCGTTATTAGCACCATGCTCTAACTAACGGATCTAACCGGCCGCTTGTAAAGGATCAACATTTTTAGGATGCACAGAGCCTCGGCCAGTGGTGGCGCGTAAACGAGCAAGTCCACCAACAGCATAGCCTGACAAGACTAGACCCTCTTGGTTGCTCCTTGTGGCAAATCATACAGGCCGGTGGAATTAGCTCAAATGGTAGAGTGATTGCTTAGCATGCGAGTGGTAGTGGGATCGATGCCCACATTCTCCAAGAAACACAATTTTTTTGTGGATCCAAGAAAGCTCCAGTTCACACTTCATGCAGTTTTGTCTAACGACAACCTACTGTCATGTAACAATGACAAGCAACTTTCATGTAACACTGATGTCACAATGTCAGATGAAAACGAATGACATGACTTACTTTCAGAGGAGCAGCGTAGCACACACAATTGATGCCCACAAACAAAGGTGTGGGAAGTTTTCTTGAAGCCAATGCAGAGGGTAAAGAAAAGCAACAACTTAAAATGTACCTCATGGCCAGTACGGGGATCGAACCCACGACCTTGGGGTTATTAGCACCACGCTCTAACCAGCTGAGCTAACCGGCCATTTGCGAAGGAGCAACATTTTTAGGATGCACAGAGCCTCGGCCAGTGCAGGCGCGTAAACGAGCAAGTCCACCAACAGCATAGCCTGACAAGACTGGACCCTCTTGGTTGCTCCTTGTGGCAAATCATAAATGCTGGGGAATTAGCTCAACTGGTAGAGTGCTTGCTTAGCATGCGAGAGGTAGTGGGATCGATGCCCACATTCTCCAAAAAACATTTTTTTTTGTGCATCCAAGAAAGCTCCAGTTCACACTTCATGCAGTTTTGTCTAACTACAACCTACTGTCATGTAACAATGACAAGCAACTTTCATGTAACACTGATGTCACAATGTCAGATGAAAACGAATGACATGACTTACTATCAGAGGAGCAGCGTAGCACACACAATTGATGCCCACAAACAAAGCTGTGGGAAGTTTCCTTGAAGCCAATGCAGAGGGTAAAGAAAAACAACAACTTAAAATGTACCTCATGGCCAGTACGGGTATCGACCCTATGACCTTGGCGTTATTAGCACCATGCTCTAACCAACGGAGCTAACCGGCAGCTTGTGAAGGAGCAACATTTTTAGGATGCACAGAGCCTCGGCCAGTGCTGGCGCGTAAACGAGCAAGTCCACCAACAGCATAGCCTGACAAGACTGGACCCTCTTGGTTGCTCCTTGTGGCAAATCATACAGGCTGGGGAATTAGCTCAAATGGTAGAGTGCTTGCTTAGCATGCGAGTGGTAGTGGGATCGATGCCCACATTCTCCAAAAAAACACAATTTTTTTGTGGATCCAAGAAAGCTCCAGTTCACACTTCATGCAGTTTTGTCTAACGACAACCTACTGTCATGTAACAATGACAACCAACTTTCATGTAACACTGATGTCACAATGTCAGATGAAAACGAATGACATGACTTACTTTCAGAGGAGCAGCGTAGCACACACAATTGATGCCCACAAACAAAGGTGTGGGAAGTTTTCTTGAAGCCAATGCAGAGGGTAAAGAAAAACAACAACTTAAAATGTATCTCATGGCCAGTACGGGGATCGAACCCACGACCTTGGCGTTATTAGCACCACGCTCTAACCAACTGAGCTAACCGGCCGCTTGCAAAGGAATAACATTTTTAGGATGCACAGAGCCTCGGCCAGTGCTGGCGCTTAAATGAGCAAGTCCACCAACAGCATAGCCTGACAAGACTGGACCCTCTTGGTTGCTCCTTGTGGCAAATCATACAGGCTCGGGAATTAGCTCAAATGGTAGAGTGCTTGCTTAGCATGCGAGAGGTAGTGGGAGCGATGCCCACATTCTCCAAAAAAACACAATTTTTTTGTGGATCCAAGAAAGCTCCAGTTCACACTTCATGCAGTTTTGTCTAACGACAACCTACTGTCATGTAACAATGACAAGCAACTTTCATGTAACACTGATGTCACAATGTCAGATGAAAACGAATGACATGACTTACTTTCAGAGGAGCAGCGTAGCACACACAATTGATGCCCACAAACAAAGGTGTGGGAAGTTTTCTTGAAGCCAATGCAGAGGGTAAAGAAAAACAACAACTTAAAATGTATCTCATGGCCAGTACGGGGATCGAACCCAAGACCTTGGCTTTATTAGCACCACGCTCTAACCAACTGAGCTAACCGACCGCTTGCAAAGGAGCAACATTTTTAGGATGCACAGAGCCTCGGCCAGTGCTAGCGCTTAAACGAGCAAGTCCACCAACAGCATAGCCTGACAAGACTGGACCATCTTGGTTGCTCCTTGTGGCAAATCATACAGGCTGGGGAATTAGCTCAAATGGTAGAGTGCTTGCTTAGCATGTGAGAGGTAGTGGGAGCGATGCCCACATTCTCCAGAATATTTTTTTTTTTTGTGCATCCAAGAAAGCTCCAGTTCACACTTCATGCAGTTTTGTCTAACGACAACCTACTGCCATGTAACAATGACAAGCAACTTTCATGTAACACTGATGTCACAATGTCAGATGAAAACGAATGACATGACTTACTTTCAGAGGAGCAGCGTAGCACACACAATTGATGCCCACAAACAAAGGTGTGGGAAGTTTTCTTGAAGCCAATGCAGAGGGTAAAGAAAAACAACAACTTAAAATGTACCTCATGGCCAGTACGGGGATCTAACCCACGACCTTGGCGTTATTAGCAGCACGCTCTAACCAACTGAGCTAACCGGCCGCTTGCAAAGGAGCAACATTTTTAGGATGCACAGAGCCTCGGCCAGTGCTGGCGCGTAAACGAGCAAGTCCACCAACAGCATAGCCTGACAAGACTGGACCATCTTGGTTGCTCCTTGTGGCAAATCATAAAGGCTGGGGAATTAGCTCAAATGGTAGCGTGCTTGCTTAGCATGCGAGAGGTAGAGGGATCGATGCCCACATTCTCCAAAAAACATTTTTTTTTGTGCATCCAAGAAAGCTCCAGTTCACACTTCATGCAGTTTTGTCTAACTACAACCTACTGTCATGTAACAATGACAAGCAACTTTCATGTAACACTGATGTCACAATGTCAGATGAAAACGAATGACATGACTTACTATCAGAGGAGCAGCGTAGCACACACAATTGATGCCCACAAACAAAGCTGTGGGAAGTTTCCTTGAAGCCAATGCAGAGGGTAAAGAAAAACAACAACTTAAAATGTACCTCATGGCCAGTACGGGTATCAAAACCACGACCTTGGCGTTATTAGCACCATGCTCTAACTAACGGATCTAACCGGCCGCTTGTAAAGGATCAACATTTTTAGGATGCACAGAGCCTCGGCCAGTGGTGGCGCGTAAACGAGCAAGTCCACCAACAGCATAGCCTGACAAGACTAGACCCTCTTGGTTGCTCATTGTGGCAAATCATACAGGCTGGGGAATTAGCTCAAATGGTAGAGTGATTGCTTAGCATGCGAGTGGTAGTGGGATCGATACCCACATTCTCCAAGAAACACAATTTTTTTGTGGATCCAAGAAAGCTCCAGTTCACACTTCATGCAGTTTTGTCTAACGACAACCTACTGTCATGTAACAATGACAAGCAACTTTCATGTAACACTGATGTCACAATGTCAGATGAAAACGAATGACATGACTTACTTTCAGAGGAGCAGCGTAGCACACACAATTGATGCCCACAAACAAAGGTGTGGGAAGTTTTCTTGAAGCCAATGCAGAGGGTAAAGAAAAGCAACAACTTAAAATGTACCTCATGGCCAGTACGGGGATCGAACCCACGACCTTGGCGTTATTAGCACCACGCTCTAACCAGCTGAGCTAACCGGCCATTTGCAAAGGAGCAACATTTTTAGGATGCACAGAGCCTCGGCCAGTGCTGGCGCGTAAACGAGCAAGTCCACCAACAGCATAGCCTGACAAGACAGGACCCTCTTGGTTGCTCCTTGTGGCAAATCATAAATGCTGGGGAATTAGCTCAACTGGTAGAGTGCTTGCTTAGCATGCGAGAGGTAGTGGGATCGATGCCCACATTCTCCAAAAAAAATTTTTTTTTTGTGCATCCAAGAAAGCTCCAGTTCACACTTCATGCAGTTTTGTCTAACTACAACCTACTGTCATGTAACAATGACAAGCAACTTTCATGTAACACTGATGTCACAATGTCAGATGAAAACGAATGACATGACTTACTATCAGAGGAGCAGCGTAGCACACACAATTGATGCCCACAAACAAAGCTGTGGGAAGTTTCCTTGAAGCCAATGCAGAGGGTAAAGAAAAACAACAACTTAAAATGTACCTCATGGCCAGTACGGGTATCGACCCCACGACCTTGGCTTTATTAGCACCATGCTCTAACCAACGGAGCTAACCGGCAGCTTGTAAAGGAGCAACATTTTTAGGATGCACAGAGCCTCGGCCAGTGCTGGCGCGTAAACGAGCAAGTCCACCAACAGCATAGCCTGACAAGACTGGACCCTCTTGGTTGCTCCTTGTGGCAAATCATACAGGCTGGGGAATTAGCTCAAATGGTAGAGTGCTTGCTTAGCATGCGAGTGGTAGTGGGATCGATGCCCACATTCTCCAAAAAACACAATTTTTTTGTGGATCCAAGAAAGCTCCAGTTCACACTTCATGCAGTTTTGTCTAACGACAACCTACTGTCATGTAACAATGACAACCAACTTTCATGTAACACTGATGTCACAATGTCAGATGAAAACGAATGACATGACTTACTTTCAGAGGAGCAGCGTAGCACACACAATTGATGCCCACAAACAAAGGTGTGGGAAGTTTTCTTGAAGCCAATGCAGAGGGTAAAGAAAAACAACAACTTAAAATGTATCTCATGGCCAGTACGGGGATCGAACCCACGACCTTGGCGTTATTAGCACCACGCTCTAACCAACTGAGCTAACCGGCCGCTTGCAAAGGAGTAACATTTTTAGGATGCACAGAGCCTCGGCCAGTGCTGGCGCTTAAACGAGCAAGTCCACCAACAGCATAGCCTGACAAGACTGGACCCTCTTGGTTGCTCCTTGTGGCAAATCATACAGGCTCGGGAATTAGCTCAAATGGTAGAGTGCTTGCTTAGCATGCGAGAGGTAGTGGGAGCGATGCCCACATTCTCCAAAAAAACACAATTTTTTTGTGGATCCAAGAAAGCTCCAGTTCACACTTCATGCAGTTTTGTCTAACGACAACCTACTGTCATGTAACAATGACAAGCAACTTTCATGTAACACTGATGTCACAATGTCAGATGAAAACGAATGACATGACTTACTTTCAGAGGAGCAGCGTAGCACACACAATTGATGCCCACAAACAAAGGTGTGGGAAGTTTTCTTGAAGCCAATGCAGAGGGTAAAGAAAAACAACAACTTAAAATGTATCTCATGGCCAGTACGGGGATCGAACCCAAGACCTTGGCTTTATTAGCACCACGCTCTAACCAACTGAGCTAACCGACCGCTTGCAAAGGAGCAATATTTTTAGGATGCACAGAGCCTCGGCCAGTGCTAGCGCTTAAACGAGCAAGTCCACCAACAGCATAGCCTGACAAGACTGGACCATCTTGGTTGCTCCTTGTGGCAAATCATACAGGCTGGGGAATTAGCTCAAATGGTGGAGTGCTTGCTTAGCATGTGAGAGGTAGTGGGAGCGATGCCCACATTCTCCAGAATATTTTTTTTTTTTGTGCATCCAAGAAAGCTCCAGTTCACACTTCATGCAGTTTTGTCTAACGACAACCTACTGCCATGTAACAATGACAAGCAACTTTCATGTAACACTGATGTCACAATGTCAGATGAAAACGAATGACATGACTTACTTTCAGAGGAGCAGCGTAGCACACACAATTGATGCCCACAAACAAAGGTGTGGGAAGTTTTCTTGAAGCCAATGCAGAGGGTAAAGAAAAACAACAACTTAAAATGTATCTCATGGCCAGTACGGGGATCGAACCCACGACCTTGGCTTTATTAGCACCATGCTCTAACCAACTGAGCTAACCGGCCGCTTGTAAAGGATCAACATTTTTAGGATGCACAGAGCCTCGGCCAGTGCTAGCGCTTAAACGAGCAAGTCCACCAACAGCATAGCCTGACAAGACTGGACCATCTTGGTTGCTCCTTGTGGCAAATCATACAGGCTGGGGAATTAGCTCAAATGGTAGAGTGCTTGCTTAGAATGTGAGAGGTAGTGGGAGCGATGCCCACATTCTCCAGAATACATTTTTTTTTTGTGCATCCAAGAAAGCTCTAGTTCACACTTCATGCAGTTTTGTCTAACGACAACCTACTGTCATGTAACAATGACAACCAACTTTCATGTAACACTGATGTCACAATGTCAGATGAAAACGAATGACATGACTTACTATCAGAGGAGCAGCGTAGCACACACAATTGATGCCCACAAACAAAGCTGTGGGAAGTTTCCTTGAAGCCAATGCAGAGGGTAAAGAAAAACAACAACTTAAATTGTACCTCATGGCCAGTACGGGTATCTTACCCACGACCTTGGCGTTATTAGCACCATGCTCTAACCAACGGAGCTAACCGGCCGCTTGTAATGGAGCAACATTTTTAGGATGCACAGAGCCTCGGCCTGTGCTGGCGCGTAAACGAGCAAGTGCACCAACAGCATAGCCTGACAAGACTAGACCCTCTTGGTTGCTCCTTGTGGCAAATCATACAGGCTGGGGAATTAGCTCAAATGGTAGAGTGCTTGCTTAGCATGCGAGTGGTAGTTGGATCGATGTCCACATTCTCCAAAAAACACAATTTTTTTGTGGATCCAAGAAAGCTCTAGTTCACACTTCATGCAGTTTTGTCTAACGACAACCTACTGTCATGTAACAATGACAAGCAACTTTCATGTAACACTGATGTCACAATGTCAGATGAAAACGAATGACATGACTTACTTTCAGAGGAGCAGCGTAGCACACACAATTGATGCCCACAAACAAAGGTGTGGGAAGTTTTCTTGAAGCCAATGCAGAGGGTAAAGAAAAACAACAACTTAAAATGTACCTCATGGCCAGTACGGGGATCGAACCCACGACCTTGGCGTTATTAGCACCACGCTCTAACCAACTGAGCTAACCGGCCACTTGCAAAGGAGCAACATTTTTAGGATGCACAGAGCCTCGGCCAGTGCTGGCGCGTAAACGAGCAAGTCCACTAACAGCATAGCCTGACAAGACAGGACCCTCTTGGTTGCTCCTTGTGGCAAATCATAAATGCTGGGGAATTAGCTCAACTGGTAGAGTGCTTGCTTAGCATGCGAGAGGTAGTGGGATCGATGCCCACATTCTCCAAAAAAAAATTTTTTTTTGTGCATCCAAGAAAGCTCTAGTTCACACTTCATGCAGTTTTGTCTAACGACAACCTACTGTCATGTAACAATGACAACCAACTTTCATGTAACACTGATGTCACAATGTCAGATGAAAACGAATGACATGACTTACTATCAGAGGAGCAGCGTAGCACACACAATTGATGCCCACAAACAAAGCTGTGGGAAGTTTCCTTGAAGCCAATGCAGAGGGTAAAGAAAAACAACAACTTAAATTGTACCTCATGGCCAGTACGGGTATCTAACCCACGACCTTGGCGTTATTAGCACCATGCTCTAACCAACGGAGCTAACCGGCCGCTTGTAATGGAGCAACATTTTTAGGATGCACAGAGCCTCGGCCTGTGCTGGCGCGTAAACGAGCAAGTGCACCAACAGCATAGCCTGACAAGACTAGACCCTCTTGGTTGCTCCTTGTGGCAAATCATACAGGCTGGGGAATTAGCTCAAATGGTAGAGTGCTTGCTTAGCATGCGAGTGGTAGTTGGATCGATGTCCACATTCTCCAAAAAACACAATTTTTTTGTGGATCCAAGAAAGCTCTAGTTCACACTTCATGCAGTTTTGTCTAACGACAACCTACTGTCATGTAACAATGACAAGCAACTTTCATGTAACACTGATGTCACAATGTCAGATGAAAACGAATGACATGACTTACTATCAGAGGAGCAGCGTAGCACACACAATTGATGCCCACAAACAAAGCTGTGGGAAGTTTCCTTGAAACCAATGCAGAGGGTAAAGAAAAACAACAACTTAAAATGTACCTCATGGCCAGTACGGGTATCGAACCCACGACCTTGGCTTTATTAGCACCATGCTCTAACCAACGGAGCTAACCGGCCGCTTGTAATGGAGCAACATTTTTAGGATGCACAGAGCCTCGGCCTGTGCTGGCGCGTAAACGAGCAAGTCCACCAACAGCATAGCCTGACAAGACTGGACCCTCTTGGTTGCTCCTTGTGGCAAATCATACAGGCTGGGGAATTACCTCAAATGGTAGAGTGCTTGCTTAGCATGCGAGAGGTAGTGGGAGCGATGCCCACATTCTCCAAAAAAACACAATTTTTTTGTGGATCCAAGAAAGCTCCAGTTCACACTTCATGCAGTTTTGTCTAACGACAACCTACTGTCATGTAACAATGACAAGCAACTTTCATGTAACACTGATGTCACAATGTCAGATGAAAACGAATGACATGACTTACTTTCAGAGGAGCAGCGTAGCACACACAATTGATGCCCACAAACAAAGGTGTGGGAAGTTTTCTTGAAGCCAATGCAGAGGGTAAAGAAAAACAACAACTTAAAATGTATCTCATGGCCAGTACGGGGATCGAACCCAAGACCTTGGCTTTTTTAGCACCACGCTCTAACCAACTGAGCTAACCGACCGCTTGCAAAGGAGCAACATTTTTAGGATGCACAGAGCCTCGGCCAGTGCTAGCGCTTAAACGAGCAAGTCCACCAACAGCATAGCCTGACAAGACTGGACCATCTTGGTTGCTCCTTGTGGCAAATCATACAGGCTGGGGAATTAGCTCAAATGGTAGAGTGCTTGCTTAGCATGTGAGAGGTAGTGGGAGCGATGCCCAAATTCTCCAGAATAATTTTTTTTTTTGTGCATCCAAGAAAGCTCCAGTTCACACTTCATGCAGTTTTGTCTAACGACAACCTACTGCCATGTAACAATGACAAGCAACTTTCATGTAACACTGATGTCACAATGTCAGATGAAAACGAATGACATGACTTACTTTCAGAGGAGCAGCGTAGCACACACAATTGATGCCCACAAACAAAGGTGTGGGAAGTTTTCTTGAAGCCAATGCAGAGGGTAAAGAAAAACAACAACTTAAAATGTACCTCATGGCCAGTACGGGGATCTAACCCACGACCTTGGCGTTATTAGCAGCACGCTCTAACCAACTGAGCTAACCGGCCGCTTGCAAAGGAGCAACATTTTTAGGATGCACAGAGCCTCGGCCAGTGCTGGCGCGTAAACGAGCAAGTCCACCAACAGCATAGCCTGACAAGACTGGACCATCTTGGTTGCTCCTTGTGGCAAATCATAAAGGCTGGGGAATTAGCTCAAAAGGTAGCGTGCTTGCTTAGCATGCGAGAGGTAGAGGGATCGATGCCCACATTCTCCAAAAAACATTTTTTTTTGTGCATCCAAGAAAGCTCCAGTTCACACTTCATGCAGTTTTGTCTAACTACAACCTACTGTCATGTAACAATGACAAGCAACTTTCATGTAACACTGATGTCACAATGTCAGATGAAAACGAATGACATGACTTACTATCAGAGGAGCAGCGTAGCACACACAATTGATGCCCACAAACAAAGCTGTGGGAAGTTTCCTTGAAGCCAATGCAGAGGGTAAAGAAAAACAACAACTTAAAATGTACCTCATGGCCAGTACGGGTATCAAAACCACGACCTTGGCGTTATTAGCACCATGCTCTAACTAACGGATCTAACCGGCCGCTTGTAAAGGATCAACATTTTTAGGATGCACAGAGCCTCGGCCAGTGGTGGCGCGTAAACGAGCAAGTCCACCAACAGCATAGCCTGACAAGACTAGACCCTCTTGGTTGCTCCTTGTGGCAAATCATACAGGCTGGGGAATTAGCTCAAATGGTAGAGTGATTGCTTAGCATGCGAGTGGTAGTGGGATCGATGCCCACATTCTCCAAGAAACACAATTTTTTTGTGGATCCAAGAAAGCTCCAGTTCACACTTCATGCAGTTTTGTCTAACGACAACCTACTGTCATGTAACAATGACAAGCAACTTTCATGTAACACTGATGTCACAATGTCAGATGAAAACGAATGACATGACTTACTTTCAGAGGAGCAGCGTAGCACACACAATTGATGCCCACAAACAAAGGTGTGGGAAGTTTTCTTGAAGCCAATGCAGAGGGTAAAGAAAAGCAACAACTTAAAATGTACCTCATGGCCAGTACGGGGATCGAACACACGACCTTGGGGTTATTAGCACCACGCTCTAACCAGCTGAGCTAACCGGCCATTTGCGAAGGAGCAACATTTTTAGGATGCACAGAGCCTCGGCCAGTGCTGGCGCGTAAACGAGCAAGTCCACCAACAGCATAGCCTGACAAGACAGGACCCTCTTGGTTGCTCCTTGTGGCAAATCATAAATGCTGGGGAATTAGCTCAACTGGTAGAGTGCTTGCTTAGCATGCGAGAGGTAGTGGGATCGATGCCCACATTCTCCAAAAAACATTTTTTTTTGTGCATCCAAGAAAGCTCCAGTTCACACTTCATGCAGTTTTGTCTAACTACAACCTACTGTCATGTAACAATGACAAGCAACTTTCATGTAACACTGATGTCACAATGTCAGATGAAAACGAATGACATGACTTACTATCAGAGGAGCAGCGTAGCACACACAATTGATGCCCACAAACAAAGCTGTGGGAAGTTTCCTTGAAGCCAATGCAGAGGGTAAAGAAAAACAACAACTTAAAATGTACCTCATGGCCAGTACGGGTATCGACCCTATGACCTTGGCGTTATTAGCACCATGCTCTAACCAACGGAGCTAACCGGCAGCTTGTGAAGGAGCAACATTTTTAGGATGCACAGAGCCTCGGCCAGTGCTGGCGCGTAAACGAGCAAGTCCACCAACAGCATAGCCTGACAAGACTGGACCCTCTTGGTTGCTCCTTGTGGCAAATCATACAGGCTGGGGAATTAGCTCAAATGGTAGAGTGCTTGCTTAGCATGCGAGTGGTAGTGGGATCGATGCCCACATTCTCCAAAAAAACACAATTTTTTTGTGGATCCAAGAAAGCTCCAGTTCACACTTCATGCAGTTTTGTCTAACGACAACCTACTGTCATGTAACAATGACAACCAACTTTCATGTAACACTGATGTCACAATGTCAGATGAAAACGAATGACATGACTTACTTTCAGAGGAGCAGCGTAGCACACACAATTGATGCCCACAAACAAAGGTGTGGGAAGTTTTCTTGAAGCCAATGCAGAGGGTAAAGAAAAACAACAACTTAAAATGTATCTCATGGCCAGTACGGGGATCGAACCCACGACCTTGGCGTTATTAGCACCACGCTCTAACCAACTGAGCTAACCGGCCGCTTGCAAAGGAATAACATTTTTAGGATGCACAGAGCCTCGGCCAGTGCTGGCGCTTAAATGAGCAAGTCCACCAACAGCATAGCCTGACAAGACTGGACCCTCTTGGTTGCTCCTTGTGGCAAATCATACAGGCTCGGGAATTAGCTCAAATGGTAGAGTGCTTGCTTAGCATGCGAGAGGTAGTGGGAGCGATGCCCACATTCTCCAAAAAAACACAATTTTTTTGTGGATCCAAGAAAGCTCCAGTTCACACTTCATGCAGTTTTGTCTAACGACAACCTACTGTCATGTAACAATGACAAGCAACTTTCATGTAACACTGATGTCACAATGTCAGATGAAAACGAATGACATGACTTACTTTCAGAGGAGCAGCGTAGCACACACAATTGATGCCCACAAACAAAGGTGTGGGAAGTTTTCTTGAAGCCAATGCAGAGGGTAAAGAAAAACAACAACTTAAAATGTATCTCATGGCCAGTACGGGGATCGAACCCAAGACCTTGGCTTTATTAGCACCACGCTCTAACCAACTGAGCTAACCGACCGCTTGCAAAGGAGCAACATTTTTAGGATGCACAGAGCCTCGGCCAGTGCTAGCGCTTAAACGAGCAAGTCCACCAACAGCATAGCCTGACAAGACTGGACCATCTTGGTTGCTCCTTGTGGCAAATCATACAGGCTGGGGAATTAGCTCAAATGGTAGAGTGCTTGCTTAGCATGTGAGAGGTAGTGGGAGCGATGCCCACATTCTCCAGAATATTTTTTTTTTTTGTGCATCCAAGAAAGCTCCAGTTCACACTTCATGCAGTTTTGTCTAACGACAACCTACTGCCATGTAACAATGACAAGCAACTTTCATGTAACACTGATGTCACAATGTCAGATGAAAACGAATGACATGACTTACTTTCAGAGGAGCAGCGTAGCACACACAATTGATGCCCACAAACAAAGGTGTGGGAAGTTTTCTTGAAGCCAATGCAGAGGGTAAAGAAAAACAACAACTTAAAATGTACCTCATGGCCAGTAAGGGGATCTAACCCACGACCTTGGCGTTATTAGCAGCACGCTCTAACCAACTGAGCTAACCGGCCGCTTGCAAAGGAGCAACATTTTTAGGATGCACAGAGCCTCGGCCAGTGCTGGCGCGTAAACGAGCAAGTCCACCAACAGCATAGCCTGACAAGACTGGACCATCTTGGTTGCTCCTTGTGGCAAATCATAAAGGCTGGGGAATTAGCTCAAATGGTAGCGTGCTTGCTTAGCATGCGAGAGGTAGAGGGATCGATGCCCACATTCTCCAAAAAACATTTTTTTTTGTGCATCCAAGAAAGCTCCAGTTCACACTTCATGCAGTTTTGTCTAACTACAACCTACTGTCATGTAACAATGACAAGCAACTTTCATGTAACACTGATGTCACAATGTCAGATGAAAACGAATGACATGACTTACTATCAGAGGAGCAGCGTAGCACACACAATTGATGCCCACAAACAAAGCTGTGGGAAGTTTCCTTGAAGCCAATGCAGAGGGTAAAGAAAAACAACAACTTAAAATGTACCTCATGGCCAGTACGGGTATCAAAACCACGACCTTGGCGTTATTAGCACCATGCTCTAACTAACGGATCTAACCGGCCGCTTGTAAAGGATCAACATTTTTAGGATGCACAGAGCCTCGGCCAGTGGTGGCGCGTAAACGAGCAAGTCCACCAACAGCATAGCCTGACAAGACTAGACCCTCTTGGTTGCTCCTTGTGGCAAATCATACAGGCTGGGGAATTAGCTCAAATGGTAGAGTGATTGCTTAGCATGCGAGTGGTAGTGGGATCGATACCCACATTCTCCAAGAAACACAATTTTTTTGTGGATCCAAGAAAGCTCCAGTTCACACTTCATGCAGTTTTGTCTAACGACAACCTACTGTCATGTAACAATGACAAGCAACTTTCATGTAACACTGATGTCACAATGTCAGATGAAAACGAATGACATGACTTACTTTCAGAGGAGCAGCGTAGCACACACAATTGATGCCCACAAACAAAGGTGTGGGAAGTTTTCTTGAAGCCAATGCAGAGGGTAAAGAAAAGCAACAACTTAAAATGTACCTCATGGCCAGTACGGGGATCGAACCCACGACCTTGGCGTTATTAGCACCACGCTCTAACCAGCTGAGCTAACCGGCCATTTGCAAAGGAGCAACATTTTTAGGATGCACAGAGCCTCGGCCAGTGCTGGCGCGTAAACGAGCAAGTCCACCAACAGCATAGCCTGACAAGACAGGACCCTCTTGGTTGCTCCTTGTGGCAAATCATAAATGCTGGGGAATTAGCTCAACTGGTAGAGTGCTTGCTTAGCATGCGAGAGGTAGTGGGATCGATGCCCACATTCTCCAAAAAAAATTTTTTTTTTGTGCATCCAAGAAAGCTCCAGTTCACACTTCATGCAGTTTTGTCTAACTACAACCTACTGTCATGTAACAATGACAAGCAACTTTCATGTAACACTGATGTCACAATGTCAGATGAAAACGAATGACATGACTTACTATCAGAGGAGCAGCGTAGCACACACAATTGATGCCCACAAACAAAGCTGTGGGAAGTTTCCTTGAAGCCAATGCAGAGGGTAAAGAAAAACAACAACTTAAAATGTACCTCATGGCCAGTACGGGTATCGACCCCACGACCTTGGCTTTATTAGCACCATGCTCTAACCAACGGAGCTAACCGGCAGCTTGTAAAGGAGCAACATTTTTAGGATGCACAGAGCCTCGGCCAGTGCTGGCGCGTAAACGAGCAAGTCCACCAACAGCATAGCCTGACAAGACTGGACCCTCTTGGTTGCTCCTTGTGGCAAATCATACAGGCTGGGGAATTAGCTCAAATGGTAGAGTGCTTGCTTAGCATGCGAGTGGTAGTGGGATCGATGCCCACATTCTCCAAAAAACACAATTTTTTTGTGGATCCAAGAAAGCTCCAGTTCACACTTCATGCAGTTTTGTCTAACGACAACCTACTGTCATGTAACAATGACAACCAACTTTCATGTAACACTGATGTCACAATGTCAGATGAAAACGAATGACATGACTTACTTTCAGAGGAGCAGCGTAGCACACACAATTGATGCCCACAAACAAAGGTGTGGGAAGTTTTCTTGAAGCCAATGCAGAGGGTAAAGAAAAACAACAACTTAAAATGTATCTCATGGCCAGTACGGGGATCGAACCCACGACCTTGGCGTTATTAGCACCACGCTCTAACCAACTGAGCTAACCGGCCGCTTGCAAAGGAGTAACATTTTTAGGATGCACAGAGCCTCGGCCAGTGCTGGCGCTTAAACGAGCAAGTCCACCAACAGCATAGCCTGACAAGACTGGACCCTCTTGGTTGCTCCTTGTGGCAAATCATACAGGCTCGGGAATTAGCTCAAATGGTAGAGTGCTTGCTTAGCATGCGAGAGGTAGTGGGAGCGATGCCCACATTCTCCAAAAAAACACAATTTTTTTGTGGATCCAAGAAAGCTCCAGTTCACACTTCATGCAGTTTTGTCTAACGACAACCTACTGTCATGTAACAATGACAAGCAACTTTCATGTAACACTGATGTCACAATGTCAGATGAAAACGAATGACATGACTTACTTTCAGAGGAGCAGCGTAGCACACACAATTGATGCCCACAAACAAAGGTGTGGGAAGTTTTCTTGAAGCCAATGCAGAGGGTAAAGAAAAACAACAACTTAAAATGTATCTCATGGCCAGTACGGGGATCGAACCCAAGACCTTGGCTTTATTAGCACCACGCTCTAACCAACTGAGCTAACCGACCGCTTGCAAAGGAGCAACATTTTTAGGATGCACAGAGCCTCGGCCAGTGCTAGCGCTTAAACGAGCAAGTCCACCAACAGCATAGCCTGACAAGACTGGACCATCTTGGTTGCTCCTTGTGGCAAATCATACAGGCTGGGGAATTAGCTCAAATGGTGGAGTGCTTGCTTAGCATGTGAGAGGTAGTGGGAGCGATGCCCACATTCTCCAGAATATTTTTTTTTTTTGTGCATCCAAGAAAGCTCCAGTTCACACTTCATGCAGTTTTGTCTAACGACAACCTACTGCCATGTAACAATGACAAGCAACTTTCATGTAACACTGATGTCACAATGTCAGATGAAAACGAATGACATGACTTACTTTCAGAGGAGCAGCGTAGCACACACAATTGATGCCCACAAACAAAGGTGTGGGAAGTTTTCTTGAAGCCAATGCAGAGGGTAAAGAAAAACAACAACTTAAAATGTATCTCATGGCCAGTACGGGGATCGAACCCACGACCTTGGCTTTATTAGCACCATGCTCTAACCAACTGAGCTAACCGGCCGCTTGTAAAGGATCAACATTTTTAGGATGCACAGAGCCTCGGCCAGTGCTAGCGCTTAAACGAGCAAGTCCACCAACAGCATAGCCTGACAAGACTGGACCATCTTGGTTGCTCCTTGTGGCAAATCATACAGGCTGGGGAATTAGCTCAAATGGTAGAGTGCTTGCTTAGAATGTGAGAGGTAGTGGGAGCGATGCCCACATTCTCCAGAATACATTTTTTTTTTGTGCATCCAAGAAAGCTCTAGTTCACACTTCATGCAGTTTTGTCTAACGACAACCTACTGTCATGTAACAATGACAACCAACTTTCATGTAACACTGATGTCACAATGTCAGATGAAAACGAATGACATGACTTACTATCAGAGGAGCAGCGTAGCACACACAATTGATGCCCACAAACAAAGCTGTGGGAAGTTTCCTTGAAGCCAATGCAGAGGGTAAAGAAAAACAACAACTTAAATTGTACCTCATGGCCAGTACGGGTATCTTACCCACGACCTTGGCGTTATTAGCACCATGCTCTAACCAACGGAGCTAACCGGCCGCTTGTAATGGAGCAACATTTTTAGGATGCACAGAGCCTCGGCCTGTGCTGGCGCGTAAACGAGCAAGTGCACCAACAGCATAGCCTGACAAGACTAGACCCTCTTGGTTGCTCCTTGTGGCAAATCATACAGGCTGGGGAATTAGCTCAAATGGTAGAGTGCTTGCTTAGCATGCGAGTGGTAGTTGGATCGATGTCCACATTCTCCAAAAAACACAATTTTTTTGTGGATCCAAGAAAGCTCTAGTTCACACTTCATGCAGTTTTGTCTAACGACAACCTACTGTCATGTAACAATGACAAGCAACTTTCATGTAACACTGATGTCACAATGTCAGATGAAAACGAATGACATGACTTACTTTCAGAGGAGCAGCGTAGCACACACAATTGATGCCCACAAACAAAGGTGTGGGAAGTTTTCTTGAAGCCAATGCAGAGGGTAAAGAAAAACAACAACTTAAAATGTACCTCATGGCCAGTACGGGGATCGAACCCACGACCTTGGCGTTATTAGCACCACGCTCTAACCAACTGAGCTAACCGGCCACTTGCAAAGGAGCAACATTTTTAGGATGCACAGAGCCTCGGCCAGTGCTGGCGCGTAAACGAGCAAGTCCACTAACAGCATAGCCTGACAAGACAGGACCCTCTTGGTTGCTCCTTGTGGCAAATCATAAATGCTGGGGAATTAGCTCAACTGGTAGAGTGCTTGCTTAGCATGCGAGAGGTAGTGGGATCGATGCCCACATTCTCCAAAAAAAAATTTTTTTTTGTGCATCCAAGAAAGCTCTAGTTCACACTTCATGCAGTTTTGTCTAACGACAACCTACTGTCATGTAACAATGACAACCAACTTTCATGTAACACTGATGTCACAATGTCAGATGAAAACGAATGACATGACTTACTATCAGAGGAGCAGCGTAGCACACACAATTGATGCCCACAAACAAAGCTGTGGGAAGTTTCCTTGAAGCCAATGCAGAGGGTAAAGAAAAACAACAACTTAAATTGTACCTCATGGCCAGTACGGGTATCTAACCCACGACCTTGGCGTTATTAGCACCATGCTCTAACCAACGGAGCTAACCGGCCGCTTGTAATGGAGCAACATTTTTAGGATGCACAGAGCCTCGGCCTGTGCTGGCGCGTAAACGAGCAAGTGCACCAACAGCATAGCCTGACAAGACTAGACCCTCTTGGTTGCTCCTTGTGGCAAATCATACAGGCTGGGGAATTAGCTCAAATGGTAGAGTGCTTGCTTAGCATGCGAGTGGTAGTTGGATCGATGTCCACATTCTCCAAAAAACACAATTTTTTTGTGGATCCAAGAAAGCTCTAGTTCACACTTCATGCAGTTTTGTCTAACGACAACCTACTGTCATGTAACAATGACAAGCAACTTTCATGTAACACTGATGTCACAATGTCAGATGAAAACGAATGACATGACTTACTATCAGAGGAGCAGCGTAGCACACACAATTGATGCCCACAAACAAAGCTGTGGGAAGTTTCCTTGAAGCCAATGCAGAGGGTAAAGAAAAACAACAACTTAAAATGTACCTCATGGCCAGTACGGGTATCGAACCCACGACCTTGGCTTTATTAGCACCATGCTCTAACCAACGGAGCTAACCGGCCGCTTGTAATGGAGCAACATTTTTAGGATGCACAGAGCCTCGGCCTGTGCTGGCGCGTAAACGAGCAAGTCCACCAACAGCATAGCCTGACAAGACTGGACCCTCTTGGTTGCTCCTTGTGGCAAATCATACAGGCTGGGGAATTACCTCAAATGGTAGAGTGCTTGCTTAGCATGCGAGTGGTAGTGGGATCGATGCCCACATTCTCCAAAAAACACAATTTTTTTGTGGATCCAAGAAAGCTCCAGTTCACACTTCATGCAGTTTTGTCTAACGACAACCTACTGTCATGTAACAATGACAAGCAACTTTCATGTAACACTGATGTCACAATGTCAGATGAAAACGAATGACATGACTTACTTTCAGAGGAGCAGCGTAGCACACACAATTGATGCCCACAAACTAAGGTGTGGGAAGTTTTCTTGAAGCCAATGCAGAGGGTAAAGAAAAACAACAACTTAAAATGTACCTCATGGCCAGTACGAGGATCAAACCCACGACCTTGGCGTTATTAACACCACGCTCTAACCAACTGAGCTAACCGGCCGCTTGCAAAGTAGCAACATTTTTAGGATGCACAGAGCCTCGGCCAGTGCTGGCGCGTAAACGAGCAAGTCCACCAACAGCATAGCCTGACAAGACTGGACCATCTTGGTTGCTCCTTGTGGCAAATCATAAAGGCTGGGGAATTAGCTCAAATGGTAGAGTGCTTGCGTAGCATGCGAGAGGTAGTGGGATCGATGCCCACATTCTCCAAAAAACAATTTTTTTTGTGCATCCAAGAAAGCTCCAGTTCACACTTCATGCAGTTTTGTCTAACTACAACCTACTGTCATGTAACAATGACAAGCAACTTTCATGTAACACTGATGTCACAATGTCAGATGAAAACGAATGACATGACTTACTTTCAGAGGAGCAGCGTAGCACACACAATTGATGCCCACAAACAAAGGTGTGGGAAGTTTTCTTGAAGCCAATGCAGAGGGTAAAGAAAAACAACAACTTAAAATGTATCTCATGGCCAGTACGGGGATCGAACCCAAGACCTTGGCTTTATTAGCACCACGCTCTAACCAACTGAGCTAACCGACCGCTTGCAAAGGAGCAACATTTTTAGGATGCACAGAGCCTCGGCCAGTGCTAGCGCTTAAACGAGCAAGTCCACCAACAGCATAGCCTGACAAGACTGGACCATCTTGGTTGCTCCTTGTGGCAAATCATACAGGCTGGGGAATTAGCTCAAATGGTGGAGTGCTTGCTTAGCATGTGAGAGGTAGTGGGAGCGATGCCCACATTCTCCAGAATATTTTTTTTTTTTGTGCATCCAAGAAAGCTCCAGTTCACACTTCATGCAGTTTTGTCTAACGACAACCTACTGCCATGTAACAATGACAAGCAACTTTCATGTAACACTGATGTCACAATGTCAGATGAAAACGAATGACATGACTTACTTTCAGAGGAGCAGCGTAGCACACACAATTGATGCCCACAAACAAAGGTGTGGGAAGTTTTCTTGAAGCCAATGCAGAGGGTAAAGAAAAACAACAACTTAAAATGTATCTCATGGCCAGTACGGGGATCGAACCCACGACCTTGGCTTTATTAGCACCATGCTCTAACCAACTGAGCTAACCGGCCGCTTGTAAAGGATCAACATTTTTAGGATGCACAGAGCCTCGGCCAGTGCTAGCGCTTAAACGAGCAAGTCCACCAACAGCATAGCCTGACAAGACTGGACCATCTTGGTTGCTCCTTGTGGCAAATCATACAGGCTGGGGAATTAGCTCAAATGGTAGAGTGCTTGCTTAGAATGTGAGAGGTAGTGGGAGCGATGCCCACATTCTCCAGAATACATTTTTTTTTTGTGCATCCAAGAAAGCTCTAGTTCACACTTCATGCAGTTTTGTCTAACGACAACCTACTGTCATGTAACAATGACAACCAACTTTCATGTAACACTGATGTCACAATGTCAGATGAAAACGAATGACATGACTTACTATCAGAGGAGCAGCGTAGCACACACAATTGATGCCCACAAACAAAGCTTTGGGAAGTTTCCTTGAAGCCAATGCAGAGGGTAAAGAAAAACAACAACTTAAATTGTACCTCATGGCCAGTACGGGTATCTTACCCACGACCTTGGCGTTATTAGCACCATGCTCTAACCAACGGAGCTAACCGGCCGCTTGTAATGGAGCAACATTTTTAGGATGCACAGAGCCTCGGCCTGTGCTGGCGCGTAAACGAGCAAGTGCACCAACAGCATAGCCTGACAAGACTAGACCCTCTTGGTTGCTCCTTGTGGCAAATCATACAGGCTGGGGAATTAGCTCAAATGGTAGAGTGCTTGCTTAGCATGCGAGTGGTAGTTGGATCGATGTCCACATTCTCCAAAAAACACAATTTTTTTGTGGATCCAAGAAAGCTCTAGTTCACACTTCATGCAGTTTTGTCTAACGACAACCTACTGTCATGTAACAATGACAAGCAACTTTCATGTAACACTGATGTCACAATGTCAGATGAAAACGAATGACATGACTTACTTTCAGAGGAGCAGCGTAGCACACACAATTGATGCCCACAAACAAAGGTGTGGGAAGTTTTCTTGAAGCCAATGCAGAGGGTAAAGAAAAACAACAACTTAAAATGTACCTCATGGCCAGTACGGGGATCGAACCCACGACCTTGGCGTTATTAGCACCACGCTCTAACCAACTGAGCTAACCGGCCACTTGCAAAGGAGCAACATTTTTAGGATGCACAGAGCCTCGGCCAGTGCTGGCGCGTAAACGAGCAAGTCCACTAACAGCATAGCCTGACAAGACAGGACCCTCTTGGTTGCTCCTTGTGGCAAATCATAAATGCTGGGGAATTAGCTCAACTGGTAGAGTGCTTGCTTAGCATGCGAGAGGTAGTGGGATCGATGCCCACATTCTCCAAAAAAAAAAATTTTTTTGTGCATCCAAGAAAGCTCTAGTTCACACTTCATGCAGTTTTGTCTAACGACAACCTACTGTCATGTAACAATGACAACCAACTTTCATGTAACACTGATGTCACAATGTCAGATGAAAACGAATGACATGACTTACTATCAGAGGAGCAGCGTAGCACACACAATTGATGCCCACAAACAAAGCTGTGGGAAGTTTCCTTGAAGCCAATGCAGAGGGTAAAGAAAAACAACAACTTAAATTGTACCTCATGGCCAGTACGGGTATCTAACCCACGACCTTGGCGTTATTAGCACCATGCTCTAACCAACGGAGCTAACCGGCCGCTTGTAATGGACCAACATTTTTAGGATGCACAGAGCCTCGGCCTGTGCTGGCGCGTAAACGAGCAAGTGCACCAACAGCATAGCCTGACAAGACTAGACCCTCTTGGTTGCTCCTTGTGGCAAATCATACAGGCTGGGGAATTAGCTCAAATGGTAGAGTGCTTGCTTAGCATGCGAGTGGTAGTTGGATCGATGTCCACATTCTCCAAAAAACACAATTTTTTTGTGGATCCAAGAAAGCTCTAGTTCACACTTCATGCAGTTTTGTCTAACGACAACCTACTGTCATGTAACAATGACAAGCAACTTTCATGTAACACTGATGTCACAATGTCAGATGAAAACGAATGACATGACTTACTATCAGAGGAGCAGCGTAGCACACACAATTGATGCCCACAAACAAAGCTGTGGGAAGTTTCCTTGAAGCCAATGCAGAGGGTAAAGAAAAACAACAACTTAAAATGTACCTCATGGCCAGTACGGGTATCGAACCCAGAACCTTGGCGTTATTAGCACAATGCTCTAACCAACGGAGCTAACCGGCCACTTGTAAAGGAGCAACATTTTTAGGATGCACAGAGCCTCGGCCTGTGCTGGCGCGTAAACGAGCAAGTGCACCAACAGCATAGCCTGACAAGACTAGACCCTCTTGGTTGCTCCTTGTGGCAAATCATACAGGCTGGGGAATTAGCTCAAATGGTAGAGTGCTTGCTTAGCATGCGAGTGGTAGTTGGATCGATGTCCACATTCTCCAAAAAACACAATTTTTTTGTGGATCCAAGAAAGCTCTAGTTCACACTTCATGCAGTTTTGTCTAACGACAACCTACTGTCATGTAACAATGACAAGCAACTTTCATGTAACACTGATGTCACAATGTCAGATGAAAACGAATGACATGACTTACTATCAGAGGAGCAGCGTAGCACACACAATTGATGCCCACAAACAAAGCTGTGGGAAGTTTCCTTGAAGCCAATGCAGAGGGTAAAGAAAAACAACAACTTAAAATGTACCTCATGGCCAGTACGGGTATCGAACCCAGAACCTTGGCGTTATTAGCACAATGCTCTAACCAACGGAGCTAACCGGCCACTTGTAAAGGAGCAACATTTTTAGGATGCACAGAGCCTCGGCCAGTGCTGGCGCGTAAACGAGCAAGTCCACCAACAGCATAGCCTGACAAGACTGGACCCTCTTGGTTGCTCCTTGTGGCAAATCATACAGGCTGGGGAATTAGCTCAAATGGTAGAGTGATTGCTTAGCATGCGAGTGGTAGTGGGATCGATGCCCACATTCTCCAAGAAACACAATTTTTTTGTGGATCCAAGAAAGCTCCAGTTCACACTTCATGCAGTTTTGTCTAACGACAACCTACTGTCATGTAACAATGACAACCAACTTTCATGTAACACTGATGTCACAATGTCAGATGAAAACGAATGACATGACTTACTTTCAGAGGAGCAGCGTAGCACACACAATTGATGCCCACAAACAAAGGTGTGGGAAGTTTTCTTGAAGCCAATGCAGAGGGTAAAGAAAAGCAACAACTTAAAATGTACCTCATGGACAGTACGGGGATCGAACCCACGACCTTGGCGTTATTAGCACCACGCTCTAACCAGCTGAGCTAACCGGCCATTTGCAAAGGAGCAACATTTTTAGGATGCACAGAGCCTCGGCCAGTGCTGGCGCGTAAACGAGCAAGTCCACCAACAGCATAGCCTGACAAGACAGGACCCTCTTGGTTGCTCCTTGTGGCAAATCATAAATGCTGGGGAATTAGCTCAACTGGTAGAGTGCTTGCTTAGCATGCGAGAGGTAGTGGGATCGATGCCCACATTCTCCAAAAAAAATTTTTTTTTTGTGCATCCAAGAAAGCTCCAGTTCACACTTCATGCAGTTTTGTCTAACTACAACCTACTGTCATGTAACAATGACAAGCAACTTTCATGTAACACTGATGTCACAATGTCAGATGAAAACGAATGACATGACTTACTATCAGAGGAGCAGCGTAGCACACACAATTGATGCCCACAAACAAAGCTGTGGGAAGTTTCCTTGAAGCCAATGCAGAGGGTAAAGAAAAACAACAACTTAAAATGTACCTCATGGCCAGTACGGGTATCGACCCCACGACCTTGGCGTTATTAGCACCATGCTCTAACCAACGGAGCTAACCGGCAGCTTGTAAAGGAGCAACATTTTTAGGATGCACAGAGCCTCGGCCAGTGCTGGCGCGTAAACGAGCAAGTCCACCAACAGCATAGCCTGACAAGACTGGACCCTCTTGGTTGCTCCTTGTGGCAAATCATACAGGCTGGGGAATTAGCTCAAATGGTAGAGTGCTTGCTTAGCATGCGAGTGGTAGTCGGATCGATGCCCACATTCTCCAAAAAACACAATTTTTTTGTGGATCCAAGAAAGCTCCAGTTCACACTTCATGCAGTTTTGTCTAACGACAACCTACTGTCATGTAACAATGACAACCAACTTTCATGTAACACTGATGTCACAATGTCAGATGAAAACGAATGACATGACTTACTTTCAGAGGAGCAGCGTAGCACACACAATTGATGCCCACAAACAAAGGTGTGGGATGTTTTCTTGAAGCCAATGCAGAGGGTAAAGAAAAACAACAACTTAAAATGTATCTCATGGCCAGTACGGGGATCGAACCCACGACCTTGGCGTTATTAGCACCACGCTCTAACCAACTGAGCTAACCGGCCGCTTGCAAAGGAGTAACATTTTTAGGATGCACAGAGCCTCGGCCAGTGCTGGCGCTTAAACGAGCAAGTCCACCAACAGCATAGCCTGACAAGACTGGACCCTCTTGGTTGCTTCTTGTGGCAAATCATAAAGGCTGGGGAATTAGCTCAAATGGTAGAGTGCTTGCGTAGCATGCGAGAGGTAGTGGGATCGATGCCCACATTCTCCAAAAAACAATTTTTTTTGTGCATCCAAGAAAGCTCCAGTTCACACTTCATGCAGTTTTGTCTAACTACAACCTACTGTCATGTAACAATGACAAGCAACTTTCATGTAACACTGATGTCACAATGTCAGATGAAAACGAATGACATGACTTACTATCAGAGGAGCAGCGTAGCACACACAATTGATGCCCACAAACAAAGCTGTGGGAAGTTTCCTTGAAGCCAATGCAGAGGGTAAAGAAAAACAACAACTTAAAATGTACCTCATGGCCAGTACGGGTATCGAACCCAGAACCTTGGCGTTATTAGCACCATGCTCTAACCAACGGAGCTAACCGGCCGCTTGTAAAGGAGCAACATTTTTAGGATGCACAGAGCCTCGGCCAGTGCTGGCGCGTAAACGAGCAAGTCCACCAACAGCATAGCCTGACAAGACTGGACCCTCTTGGTTGCTCCTTGTGGCAAATCATACAGGCTGGGGAATTAGCTCAAATGGTAGAGTGCTTGCTTAGCATTCGAGTGGTAGTGGGATCAATCCCCACATTCTCCAAAAAACACAATTTTTTTGTGGATCCAAGAAAGCTCCAGTTCACACTTCATGCAGTTTTGTCTAACGACAACCTACTGTCATGTAACAATGACAAGCAACTTTCATGTAACACTGATGTCACAATGTCAGATGAAAACGAATGACATGACTTACTATCAGAGGAGCAGCGTAGCACACACAATTGATGCCCACAAACAAAGCTGTGGGAAGTTTCCTTCAAAGCCAATGCAGAGGGTAAAGAAAAACAACAACTTAAAATGTACCTCATGGCCAGTACGGGTATCAAAACCACGACCTTGGCGTTATTAGCACCATGCTCTAACTAACGGATCTAACCGGCCGCTTGTAAAGGATCAACATTTTTAGGATGCACAGAGCCTCGGCCAGTGGTGGCGCGTAAACGAGCAAGTCCACCAACAGCATAGCCTGACAAGACTAGACCCTCTTGGTTGCTCCTTGTGGCAAATCATACAGGCTGGGGAATTAGCTCAAATGGTAGAGTGATTGCTTAGCATGCGAGTGGTAGTGGGATCGATGCCCACATTCTCCAAGAAACACAATTTTTTTGTGGATCCAAGAAAGCTCCAGTTCACACTTCATGCAGTTTTGTCTAACGACAACCTACTGTCATGTAACAATGACAAGCAACTTTCATGTAACACTGATGTCACAATGTCAGATGAAAACGAATGACATGACTTACTTTCAGAGGAGCAGCGTAGCACACACAATTGATGCCCACAAACAAAGGTGTGGGAAGTTTTCTTGAAGCCAATGCAGAGGGTAAAGAAAAGCAACAACTTAAAATGTACCTCATGGCCAGTACGGGGATCGAACCCACGACCTTGGCGTTATTAGCACCACGCTCTAACCAGCTGAGCTAACCGGCCATTTGCAAAGGAGCAACATTTTTAGGATGCACAGAGCCTCGGCCAGTGCTGGCGCGTAAACGAGCAAGTCCACCAACAGCATAGCCTGACAAGACAGGACCCTCTTGGTTGCTCCTTGTGGCAAATCATAAATGCTGGGGAATTAGCTCAACTGGTAGAGTGCTTGCTTAGCATGCGAGAGGTAGTGGGATCGATGCCCACATTCTCCAAAAAAAAATTTTTTTTTGTGCATCCAAGAAAGCTCCAGTTCACACTTCATGCAGTTTTGTCTAACTACAACCTACTGTCATGTAACAATGACAAGCAACTTTCATGTAACACTGATGTCACAATGTCAGATGAAAACGAATGACATGACTTACTATCAGAGGAGCAGCGTAGCACACACAATTGATGCCCACAAACAAAGCTGTGGGAAGTTTCCTTGAAGCCAATGCAGAGGGTAAAGAAAAACAACAACTTAAAATGTACCTCATGGCCAGTACGGGTATCGACCCCACGACCTTGGCGTTATTAGCACCATGCTCTAACCAACGGAGCTAACCGGCAGCTTGTAAAGGAGCAACATTTTTAGGATGCACAGAGCCTCGGCCAGTGCTGGCGCGTAAACGAGCAAGTCCACCAACAGCATAGCCTGACAAGACTGGACCCTCTTGGTTGCTCCTTGTGGCAAATCATACAGGCTGGGGAATTAGCTCAAATGGTAGAGTGCTTGCTTAGCATGCGAGTGGTAGTGGGATCGATGCCCACATTCTCCAAAGAACACAATTTTTTTGTGGATCCAAGAAAGCTCCAGTTCACACTTCATGCAGTTTTGTCTAACGACAACCTACTGTCATGTAACAATGACAACCAACTTTCATGTAACACTGATGTCACAATGTCAGATGAAAACGAATGACATGACTTACTTTCAGAGGAGCAGCGTAGCACACACAATTGATGCCCACAAACAAAGGTGTGGGAAGTTTTCTTGAAGCCAATGCAGAGGGTAAAGAAAAACAACAACTTAAAATGTATCTCATGGCCAGCACGGGGATCGAACCCACGACCTTGGCTTTATTAGCACCACGCTCTAACCAACTGAGCTAACCGACCGCTTGCAAAGGAGCAACATTTTTAGGATGCACAGAGCCTCGGCCAGTGCTAGCGCTTAAACGAGCAAGTCCACCAACAGCATAGCCTGACAAGACTGGACCATCTTGGTTGCTCCTTGTGGCAAATCATACAGGCTGGGGAATTAGCTCAAATGGTAGAGTGCTTGCTTAGAATGTGAGAGGTAGTGGGAGCGATGCCCACATTCTCCAGAATACATTTTTTTTTTGTGCATCCAAGAAAGCTCCAGTTCACACTTCATGCAGTTTTGTCTAACGACAACCTACTGTCATGTAACAATGACAAGCAACTTTCATGTAACACTGATGTCACAATGTCAGATGAAAACGAATGACATGACTTACTTTCAGAGGAGCAGCGTAGCACACACAATTGATGCCCACAAACAAAGGTGTGGGAAGTTTTCTTGAAGCCAATGCAGAGGGTAAAGAAAAACAACAACTTAAAATGTACCTCATGGCGAGTACGGGGATCTAACCCACGACCTTGGCGTTATTAGCAGCACGCTCTAACCAACTGAGCTAACCGGCCGCTTGCAAAGGAGCAACATTTTTAGGATGCACAGAGCCTCGGCCAGTGCTGGCGCGTAAACGAGCAAGTCCACCAACAGCATAGCCTGACAAGACTGGACCATCTTGGTTGCTCCTTGTGGCAAATCATAAAGGCTGGGGAATCAGCTCAAATGGTAGAGTGCTTGCTTAGCATGCGAGAGGTAGAGGGATCGATGCCCACATTCTCAAAAAAACATTTTTTTTTGTGCATCCAAGAAAGCTCCAGTTCACACTTCATGCAGTTTTGTCTAACTACAACCTACTGTCATGTAACAATGACAAGCAACTTTCATGTAACACTGATGTCACAATGTCAGATGAAAACGAATGACATGACTTACTATCAGAGGAGCAGCGTAGCACACACAATTGATGCCCACAAACAAAGCTGTGGGAAGTTTCCTTGAAGCCAATGCAGAGGGTAAAGAAAAACAACAACTTAAAATGTACCTCATGGCCAGTACGGGTATCAAAACCACGACCTTGGCGTTATTAGCACCATGCTCTAACTAACGGATCTAACCGGCCGCTTGTAAAGGATCAACATTTTTAGGATGCACAGAGCCTCGGCCAGTGGTGGCGCGTAAACGAGCAAGTCCACCAACAGCATAGCCTGACAAGACTAGACCCTCTTGGTTGCTCCTTGTGGCAAATCATACAGGCTGGGGAATTAGCTCAAATGGTAGAGTGATTACTTAGCATGCGAGTGGTAGTGGGATCGATGCCCACATTCTCCAAGAAACACAATTTTTTTGTGGATCCAAGAAAGCTCCAGTTCACACTTCATGCAGTTTTGTCTAACGACAACCTACTGTCATGTAACAATGACAAGCAACTTTCATGTAACACTGATGTCACAATGTCAGATGAAAACGAATGACATGACTTACTTTCAGAGGAGCAGCGTAGCACACACAATTGATGCCCACAAACAAAGGTGTGGGAAGTTTTCTTGAAGCCAATGCAGAGGGTAAAGAAAAACAACAACTTAAAATGTACCTCATGGCCAGTACGGGGATCGAACCCACGACCTTGGTGTTATTAGCACCACGCTCTAACCAACTGAGCTAACCGGCCACTTGCAAAGGAGCAACATTTTTAGGATGCACAGAGCCTCGGCCAGTGCTGGCGCGTAAACGAGCAAGTCCACTAACAGCATAGCCTGACAAGACAGGACCCTCTTGGTTGCTCCTTGTGGCAAATCATAAATGCTGGGGAATTAGCTCAACTGGTAGAGTGCTTGCTTAGCATGCGAGAGGTAGTGGGATCGATGCCCACATTCTCCAAAAAAAAAATTTTTTTTGTGCATCCAAGAAAGCTCTAGTTCACACTTCATGCAGTTTTGTCTAACGACAACCTACTGTCATGTAACAATGACAACCAACTTTCATGTAACACTGATGTCACAATGTCAGATGAAAACGAATGACATGACTTACTATCAGAGGAGCAGCGTAGCATACACAATTGATGCCCACAAACAAAGCTGTGGGAAGTTTCCTTGAAGCCAATGCAGAGGGTAAAGAAAAACAACAACTTAAAATGTACCTCATGGCCAGTACGGGGATCGAACCCACGACCTTGGCGTTATTAGCACCACGCTCTAACCAACTGAGCTAACATGCCGCTTGCAAAGCAACAACATTTTTAGGATGCACAGAGCCTCGGCCAGTGCTGGCGCGTAAACGAGCAAGTCCACCAACAGCATAGCCTGACAAGACTGGACCCTCTTGGTTGCTCCTTGTGGCAAATCATACAGGCTCGGGAATTAGCTCAAATGGTAGAGTGCTTGCTTAGCATGCGAGAGGTAGTGGGATCGATGCCCACATTCTCCAAAAAACACAATTTTTTTTTGTGCATACAAGAAAGCTCCAGTTCACACTTCATGCAGTTTTGTCTAACGACAACCTACTGTCATGTAACAATGACAAGCAACTTTCATGTAACACTGATGTCACAATGTCAGATGAAAACGAATGACATGACTTACTTTCAGAGGAGCAGCGTAGCACACACAATTGATGCCCACAAACAAAGCTGTGGGAAGTTTCCTTGAAGCCAATGCAGAGGGTAAAGAAAAACAACAACTTAAAATGTACCTCATGGCCAGTACGGGGATCGAACCCACGACCTTGGCGTTATTAGCACCACGCTCTAACCAACTGAGCTAACCGGCCGCTTGCAAAGTAGCAACATTTTTAGGATGCACAGAGCCTCGGCCAGTGCTGGCGCGTAAACGAGCAAGTCCACCAACAGCATAGCCTGACAAGACTGGACCATCTTGGTTGCTCCTTGTGGCAAATCATTAAGGCTGGGGAATTAGCTCAAATGGTAGAGTGCTTGCTTAGCATGTGAGAGGTAGTGGGAGCAATGTTAACATTCTCCAAAAAACATTTTTTTTTGTGCATCCAAGAAAGCTCCAGTTCACACTTCATGCAGTTTTGTCTAACTACAACCTACTGTCATGTAACAATGACAAGCAACTTTCATGTAACACTGATGTCACAATGTCAGATGAAAACGAATGACATGACTTACTATCAGAGGAGCAGCGTAGCATACACAATTGATGCCCACAAACAAAGCTGTGGGAAGTTTCCTTGAAGCCAATGCAGAGGGTAAAGAAAAACAACAACTTAAAATGTACCTCATAGCCAGTACGGGTATCGAACCCACGACCTTTGCTTTATTAGCACCATGCTCTAACCAACGGAGCTAACCGGCCGCTTGTAAAGGAGCAACATTTTTAGGATGCACAGAGCCTCGGCCAGTGCTGGCGCGTAAACGAGCAAGTCCACCAGCAGCATAGCCTGACAAGACTGGACCCTCTTGGTTGCTCCTTGTGGCAAATCATACAGGCTGGGGAATTAGCTCAAATGGTAGAGTGCTTGCTTAGCATGTGAGTGGTAGTGGGATCGATGCCCACATTCTCCAAAAAACACAATTTTTTTGTGGATCCAAGAAAGCTCCAGTTCACACTTCATGCAGTTTTGTCTAACGACAACCTACTGTCATGTAACAATGACAAGCAACTTTCATGTAACACTGATGTCACAATGTCAGATGAAAACGAATGACATGACTTACTTTCAGAGGAGCAGCGTAGCACACACAATTGATGCCCACAAACAAAGGTGTGGGAAGTTTTCTTGAAGCCAATGCAGAGGGTAAAGAAAAACAACAAATTAAAATGTACCTCATGGCCAGTACGGGGATCGAACCCACGACCTGGGCGTTATTAGCACCACGCTCTAACCAAATGAGCTAACCGGCCGCTTGCAAAGTACCAACATTTTTAGGATGCACAGAGCCTCGGCCAGTGCTGGCGCGTAAACGAGCAAGTCCACCAACAGCATAGCCTGACAAGACTGGACCATCTTGGTTGCTCCTTGTGGCAAATCATAAAGGCTGGGGAATTAGCTCAAATGGTAGAGTGCTTGCTTAGCATGCGAGAGGTAGTGGGATCGATGCCCACAATCTCCAAAAAACATATTTTTTTTGTGCATCCAAGAAAGCTCCAGTTCACACTTCATGCAGTTTTGTCTAACTACAACCTACTGTCATGTAACAATGACAAGCAACTTTCATGTAACACTGATGTCACAATGTCAGATGAAAACGAATGACATGACTTACTATCAGAGG
This sequence comes from Salvelinus fontinalis, assembly GCF_029448725.1. Lineage (NCBI taxonomy): Eukaryota > Metazoa > Chordata > Actinopteri > Salmoniformes > Salmonidae > Salvelinus > Salvelinus fontinalis. The sequence continues at coordinate 168,232 of NW_026600308.1, read as the reverse complement.
AGCAGCGTAGCATACACAATTGATGCCCACAAACAAAGCTGTGGGAAGTTTCCTTGAAGCCAATGCAGAGGGAAAAGAAAAACAACAACTTAAAATGTACCTCATAGCCAGTACGGGTATCGAACCCACGACATTTGCTTTTTTAGCACCATGCTCTAACCAACGGAGCTAACCGGCCGCTTGTAAAGGAGCAACATTTTTAGGATGCACAGAGCCTCGGCCAGTGCTGGCGCGTAAACGAGCAAGTCCGCCAACAGCATAGCCTGACAAGACTGGACCATCTTGGTTGCTCCTTGTGGCAAATCATAAAGGCTGGGGAATTAGCTGAAATGGTAGAGTGCTTGCTTAGCATGCGAGAGGTAGTGGGATCGATGCCCACATTCTCCAAAAAACATTTTTTTTTTGTGCATCCAAGAAAGCTCCAGTTCACACTTCATGCAGTTTTGTCTAACGACAACCTACTGTCATGTAACAATGACAAGCAACTTTCATGTAACACTGATGTCACAATGTCAGATGAAAACGAATGACATGACTTACTTTCAGAGGAGCAGCGTAGCACACACAATTGATGCCCACAAACAAAGGTGTGGGAAGTTTTCTTGAAGCCAATGCAGAGGGTAAAGAAAAACAACAACTTAAAATGTACCTCATGGCCAGTACGGGTATCGAACCCACGACCTTGGCGTTATTAGCACCATTCTCTAACCAACGTGGTAACCGGCCGCTTGTAAAGGAGCAACATTTTTAGGATGCACAGAGCCTCGGCCAGTGCTGGCGCGTAAACGAGCAAGTCCACCAACAGCATAGCCTGACAAGACTGGACCCTCTTGGTTGCTCCTTGTGGCAAATCATACAGGCTGGGGAATTAGCTCAAATGGTAGAGTGCTTGCTTAGCATGCGAGAGGTAGTGGGATCGATGCCCACATTCTCCAAAAAACAATTATTTTTTGTGCATCCAAGAAAGCTCCAGTTCACACTTCATGCAGTTTTGTCTAACTACAACCTACTGTCATGTAACAATGACAAACAACTTTCATGTAACACTGATGTCACAATGTCAGATGAAAACGAATGACATGACTTACTATCAGAGGAGCAGCGTAGCACACACAATTGATGCCCACAAACAAAGCTGTGGGAAGTTTCCTTGAAGCCAATGTAGAGGGTAACGAAAAACAACAACTTAAAATGTACCTCATGGCCAGTACAGGGATCGAACCCACGACCTTGGCGTTATTAGCACCATGCTCTAACCAACGGAGCTAACCGGCCGCTTGTAAAGGAGCAACATTTTTAGGATGCACAGAGCCTCGGCCAGTGCTGGCGCGTAAACGAGCAAGTCCACCAACAGCATAGCCTGACAAGACTGGACCATCTTGGTTGCTCCTTGTGGCAAATCATAAAGGCTGGGGAATTAGCTCAAATGGTAGAGTGCTTGCTTAGCATGCGAGAGGTAGTGGGATCGATGCCCACATTCTCCAAAAAACATATTTTTTTTGTGCATCCAAGAAAGCTCCAGTTCACACTTCATGCAGTTTTGTCTAACTACAACCTACTGTCATGTAACAATGACAAGCAACTTTCATGTAACACTGATGTCACAATGTCAGATGAAAACGAATGACATGACTTACTTTCAGAGGAGCAGCGTAGCACACACAATTGATGCCCACAAACAAAGGTGTGGGAAGTTTTCTTGAAGCCAATGCAGAGGGTAAAGAAAAACAACTTAAAATGTACCTCATGGCCAGTACGGGTATCGAACCCACGACCTTGGCGTTATTAGCACCCTTCTCTAACCAACGTGGTAACCGGCCGCTTGTAAAGGAGCAACATTTTTAGGATGCACAGAGCCTCGGCCAGTGCTTGCGCGTAAACGAGCAAGTCCACCAACAGCATAGCCTGACAAGACTGGACCCTCTTGGTTGCTCCTTGTGGCAAATCATACAGGCTGGGGAATTAGCTCAAATGGTAGAGTGCTTGCTTAGCATGCGAGAGGTAGTGGGATCGATGCCCACATTCTCCAAAAAACACAATTTTTTTGTGGATCCAAGAAAGCTCCAGTTCACACTTCATGCAGTTTTGTCTAACGACAACCTACTGTCATGTAACAATGACAAGCAACTTTCATGTAACACTGACGTCACAATGTCAGATGAAAACGAATGACATGACTTACTTTCAGAGGAGCAGCGTAGCACACACAATTGATGCCCACAAACAAAGCTGTGGGAAGTTTCCTTGAAGCCAATGCAGAGGGTAAAGAAAAACAACAACTTAAAATGTACCTCATGGCCAGTACGGGGATCGAAACCCACGACCGTGGTGTTATTAGCACCACGCTCTAACCAACTGAGCTAACCGGCCACTTGCAAAGTAGCAACATTTTTAGGATGCACAGAGCCTTGGCCAGTGCTGGCGCGTAAACGAGCAAGTCCACCAACAGCATAGCCTGACAAGACTGGACCATCTTGGTTGCTCCTTGTGGCAAATCATTACGGCTGGGGAATTAGCTCAAAAGGTAGAGTGCTTGCTTAGCATGTGAGAGGTAGTGGGAGCGATGTTAACATTCTCCAAAAAACATTTTTTTTTTGTGCATCCAAGAAAGCTCCAGTTCACACTTCATGCAGTTTTGTCTAACGACAACCTACTGTCATGTAACAATGACAAGCAACTTTCATGTAACACTGATGTCACAATGTCAGATGAAAACGAATGACATGACTTACTTTCAGAGGAGCAGCGTAGCACACACAATTGATGCCCACAAACAAAGGTGTGGGAAGTTTTCTTGAAGCCAATGCAGAGGGTAAAGAAAAACAACAACTTAAAATGTACCTCATGGCCAGTACGGGGATCGAACCCACGACCTGGGCGTTATTAGCACCACGGTCTAACCAACTGAGCTAACCGGCCGCTTGCAAAGTACCAACATTTTTAGGATGCACAGATCCTCGGCCAGTGCTGGCGCGTAAACGAGCAAGTCCACCAACAGCATAGCCTGACAAGACTGGACCATCTTGGTTGCTCCTTGTGGCAAATCATAAAGGCTGGGGAATTAGCTCAAATGGTAGAGTGCTTGCTTAGCATGCGAGAGGTAGTGGGATCGATGCCCACATTCTCCCAAAAACTTTTTTTTTTTGTGCATCCAAGAAAGCTCCAGTTCACACTTCATGCAGTTTTGTCTAACTACAACCTACTGTCATGTAACAATGACAAGCAACTTTCATGTAACACTGATGTCACAATGTCAGATGAAAACGAATGACATGACTTACTATCAGAGGAGCAGCGTAGCATACACAATTGATGCCCACAAACAAAGCTGTGGGAAGTTTCCTTGAAGCCAATGCAGAGGGTAAAGAAAAACAACAACTTAAAATGTACCTCATAGCCAGTACGGGTATCGAACCCACGACCTTGGCTTTATTAGCACCATGCTCTAACCAACGGAGCTAACCGTCCGCTTGTAAAGGAGCAACATTTTTAGGATGCACAGAGCCTCGGCCAGTGCTGGCGCGTAAACGAGCAAGTCCGCCAACAGCATAGCCTGACAAGACTGGACCATCTTGGTTGCTCCTTGTGGCAAATCATAAAGGATGGGGAATTAGCTGAAATGGTAGAGTGCTTGCTCAGCATGCGAGAGGTAGTGGGATCGATGCCCACATTCTCCAAAAAACAATTTTTTTTTGTGCATCCAAGAAAGCTCCAGTTCACACTTCATGCAGTTTTGTCTAACGACAACCTACTGTCATGTAACAATGACAAGCAACTTTCATGTAACACTGATGTCACAATGTCAGATGAAAACGAATGACATGACTTACTTTCAGAGGAGTAGCGTAGCACACACAATTGATGCCCACAAACAAAGGTGTGGGAAGTTTTCTTGAAGCCAATGCAGAGGGTAAAGAAAAACAACAACTTAAAATGTACCTCATGGCCAGTACGGGTATCGAACCCACGACCTTGGCGTTATTAGCACCATGCTTTAACCAACGTGGTAACCGGCCGCTTGTAAAGGATAACCAATTTTTAGGATGCACAGAGCCTCGGCCAGTGCTGGCGCGTAAACGAGCAAGTCCACCAACAGCATAGCCTGACAAGACTGGACCCTCTTGGTTGCTCCTTGTGGCAAATCACACAGGCTGGGGAATTAGCTCAAATGGTAGAGTGCTTGCTTAGCATGCGAGAGGTAGTGGGATCGATGCCCACATTCTCCAAAAAACATTTTTTTTTTGTGCATCCAAGAAAGCTCCAGTTCACACTTCATGCAGTTTTGTCTAACGACAACCTACTGTCATGTAACAATGACAAGCAACTTTCATGTAAGACTGATGTCACAATGTCAGATGAAAACGAATGACATGACTTACTTTCAGAGGAGCAGCGTAGCACACACAATTGATGCCCACAAACAAAGGTGTGGGAAGTTTTCTTGAAGCCAATGCAGAGGGTAAAGAAAAACAACAACTTAAAATTTATCTCATCGCCAGTACGGGGATCGAACCCACGACCTTGGCGTTATTAGCACCACCCTCTAACCAACTGAGCTAACCGGCCGCTTGCAAAGGAGCAACATTTTTAGGATGCACAGAGCCTCGGCCAGTGCTGGCGCGTAAACGAGCAAGTCCACCAACAGCATAGCCTGACAAGACTGGACCATCTTGGTTGCTCCTTGTGGCAAATCATAAAGGCTGGGGATTTAGCTCAAATGGTAGAGTGCTTGCTTAGCATGCGAGAGGTAGTGGGATCGATGCCCACATTCTCCAAAAAACAATTATTTTTTGTGCATCCAAGAAAGCTCCAGTTCACACTTCATGCAGTTTTGTCTAACGACAACCTACTGTCATGTAACAATGACAAGCAACTTTCATGTAACACTGATGTCACAATGTCAGATGAAAACGAATGACATGACTTACTATCAGAGGAGCAGCGTAGCACACACAATTGATGCCCACAAACAAAGGTGTGGGAAGTTTCCTTGAAGCCAATGCAGAGGGTAAAGAAAAACAACAACTTAAAATGTACCTCATGACCAGTACGGGTATCGAACACACGACCTTGGCTTTATTAGCACCATGCTCTAACCAACGGAGCTAACCAGCCGCTTGTAAAGGAGCAACATTTTTAGGATGCACAGAGCCTCGGCCAGTGCTGGCGCGTAAACGAGCAAGTCCACCAACAGCATAGCCTGACAAGACTGGACCCTCTTGGTTGCTCCTTGTGGCAAATCATACAGGCTGGGGAATTAGCTCAAATGGTAGAGTGCTTGCTTAGCATGCGAGTGGTAGTGGGATCGATGCCCACATTCTCCAAAAAACACAATTTTTTTGTGGATCCAAGAAAGCTCCAGTTCACACTTCATGCAGTTTTGTCTAACGACAACCTACTGTCATGTAACAATGACAAGCAACTTTCATGTAACACTGATGTCACAATGTCAGATGAAAACGAATGACATGACTTACTTTCAGAGGAGCAGCGTAGCACACACAATTGATGCCCACAAACAAAGCTGTGGGAAGTTTCCTTGAAGCCAATGCAGAGGGTAAAGAAAAACAACAACTTAAAATGTACCTCATGGCCAGTACGGGGATCGAACCCACGACCTTGGCGTTATTAGCACCACTCTCTAACCAACTGAGCTAACCGGCCGCTTGCAAAGTAGCAACATTTTTAGGATGCACAGAGCCTCGGCCAGTGCTTGCGCGTAAACGAGCAAGTCCACCAGCAGCATAGCCTGACAAGACTGGACCCTCTTGGTTGCTCCTTGTGGCAAATCATACAGGCTGGGGAATTAGCTCAAATGGTAGAGTGCTTGCTTAGCATGCGAGTGGTAGTGGGATCGATGCCCACATTCTCCAAAAAACACAATTTTTTTGTGGATCCAAGAAAGCTCCAGTTCACACTTCATGCAGTTTTGTCTAACGACAACCTACTGTCATGTAACAATGACAAGCAACTTTCATGTAACACTGATGTCACAATGTCAGATGAAAACGAATGACATGACTTACTTTCAGAGGAGCAGCGTAGCAAACACAATTGATGCCCACAAACAAAGCTGTGGGAAGTTTCCTTGAAGCCAATGCAGAGGGTAAAGAAAAACAACAACTTAAAATGTACCTCATAGCCAGTACGTGTATTGAACCCACGACCTTGGTTTATTAGCACCATGCTCTAACCAACAGGGCTAACCGGCCGCTTGTAAAGGAGCAACATTTTTAGGATGCACAGAGCCTCGGCCAGTGCTGGCGCGTAAACGAGCAAGTCCGCCAACAGCATAGCCTGACAAGACTGGACCATCTTGGTTGCTCCTTGTGGCAAATCATAAAGGCTGGGGAATTAGCTGAAATGGTAGAGTGCTTGCTTAGCATGCGAGAGGTAGTGGGATCGATGCCCACATTCTCCAAAAAACAATTTTTTTTTGTGCATCCAAGAAAGCTCCAGTTCACACTTCATGCAGTTTTGTCTAACGACAACCTACTGTCATGTAACAATGACAAGCAACTTTCATGTAACACTGATGTCACAATGTCAGATGAAAACGAATGACATGACTTACTTTCAGAGGAGCAGGGTAGCACACACAATTGATGCCCACAAACAAAGGTGTGGGAAGTTTTCTTGAAGCCAATGCAGAGGGTAAAGAAAAACAACAACTTAAAATGTACCTCATGGCCAGTACGGGTATCGAACCCACGACCTTGGCGTTATTAGCACCATGCTCTAACCAACGTGGTAACCGGCCGCTTGTAAAGGAGCAACATTTTTAGGATGCACAGAGCCTCGGCCAGTGCTGGCGCGTAAACGAGCAAGTCCACCAACAGCATAGCCTGACAAGACTGGACCCTCTTGGTTGCTCCTTGTGGCAAATCATACAGGCTGGGGAATTAGCTCAAATGGTAGAGTGCTTGCTTAGCATGCGAGAGGTAGTGGGATCGATGCCCACATTCTCCAAAAAACATTTTTTTTTTGTGCATCCAAGAAAGCTCCAGTTCACACTTCATGCAGTTTTGTCTAACTACAACCTACTGTCATGTAACAATGACAAGCAACTTTCATGTAACACTGATGTCACAATGTCAGATGAAAACGAATGACATGACTTACTTTCAGAGGAGCTGCGTAGCACACACAATTGATGCCCACAAACAAAGCTGTGGGAAGTTTCCTTGAAGCCAATGCAGAGGGTAAAGAAAAACAACAACTTAAAATGTACCTCATAGCCAGTACGGGTATCGAACCCACGACCTTGGCTTTATTAGCACCATGCTCTAACCAACGGAGCTAACCGGCCGCTTGTAAAGGAGCAACATTTTTAGGATGCACAGAGCCTCGGCCAGTGCTGGCGCGTAAACGAGCAAGTCCGCCAACAGCATAGCCTGACAAGACTGGACCATCTTGGTTGCTCCTTGTGGCAAATCATACAGCCTGGGGAATTAGCTCAAATGGTAGAGTGCTTGCTTAGCATGTGAGAGGTAGTGGGATCGATGCCCACATTCTCCAAAAAACAATTATTTTTTGTGCATCCAAGAAAGCTCCAGTTCACACTTCATGCAGTTTTGTCTAACGACAACCTACTGTCATGTAACAATGACAAGCAACTTTCATGTAACACTGATGTCACAATGTCAGATGAAAACGAATGACATGACTTACTTTCAGAGGAGCTGCGTAGCACACACAATTGATGCCCACAAACAAAGGTGTGGGAAGTTTTCTTGAAGCCAATGCAGAGGGTAAAGAAAAACAACAACTTAAAATGTACCTCATGGCCAGTACGGGTATCGAACCCACGACCTTGGCGTTATTAGCACAATGCTCTAAACAACGTGGTAACCGGCCGCTTGTAAAGGAGCAACATTTTTAGGATGCACAGAGCCTCGGCCAGTGCTGGCGCGTAAACGAGCAAGTCCACCAACAGCATAGCCTGACAAGACTGGACCCTCTTGGTTGCTCCTTGTGGCAAATCATACAGGCTGGGGAATTAGCTCAAATGGTAGAGTGCTTGCTTAGCATGCGAGAGGTAGTGGGATCGATGCCCACATTCTCCAAAAAACATTTTTTTTTTGTGCATCCAAAAAGCTCCAGTTCACACTTCATGCAGTTTTGTCTAACTACAACCTACTGTCATGTAACAATGACAAGCAACTTTCATGTAACACTGATGTCACAATGTCAGATGAAAACGAATGACATGACTTACTATCAGAGGAGCAGCGTAGCATACACAATTGATGCCCACAAACAAAGCTGTGGGAAGTTTCCTTGAAGCCAATGCAGAGGGTAAAGAAAAACAACAACTTAAAATGTACCTCATAGCCAGTACGTGTATTGAACCCACGACCTTGGTTTATTAGCACCATGCTCTAACAAACAGGGCTAACCGGCCGCTTGTAAAGGAGCAACATTTTTAGGATGCACAGAGCCTCGGCCAGTGCTGGCGCGTAAACGAGCAAGTCCGCCAACAGCATAGCCTGACAAGACTGGACCATCTTGGTTGCTCCTTGTGGCAAATCATAAAGGCTGGGGAATTAGCTGAAATGGTAGAGTGCTTGCTTAGCATGCGAGAGGTAGTGGGATCGATGCCCACATTCTCCAAAAAACAATTTTTTTTTGTGCATCCAAGAAAGCTCCAGTTCACACTTCATGCAGTTTTGTCTAACTACAACCTACTGTCATGTAACAATGACAAGCAACTTTCATGTAACACTGATGTCACAATGTCAGATGAAAACGAATGACATGACTTACTATCAGAGGAGCAGCGTAGCACACACAATTGATGCTCACAAACAAAGCTGTTGGAAGTTTCCTTGAAGCCAATGCAGAGGGTAAAGAAAAACAACAACTTAAAATGTACCTCATAGCCAGTACGGGTATCGAACCCACGACCTTGGCTTTATTAGCACCATGCTCTAACCAACGGAGCTAACCGGCCGCTTGTAAAGGAGCAACATTTTTAGGATGCACAGAGCCTCGGCCAGTGCTGGCGCGTAAACGAGCAAGTCCGCCAACAGCATAGCCTGACAAGACTGGACCATCTTGGTTGCTCCTTGTGGCAAATCATACAGCCTGGGGAATTAGCTCAAATGGTAGAGTGCTTGCTTAGCATGTGAGAGGTAGTGGGATCGATGCCCACATTCTCCAAAAAACAATTATTTTTTGTGCATCCAAGAAAGCTCCAGTTCACACTTCATGCAGTTTTGTCTAACGACAACCTACTGTCATGTAACAATGACAAGCAACTTTCATGTAACACTGATGTCACAATGTCAGATGAAAACGAATGACATGACTTACTTTCAGAGGAGCTGCGTAGCACACACAATTGATGCCCACAAACAAAGGTGTGGGAAGTTTTCTTGAAGCCAATGCAGAGGGTAAAGAAAAACAACAACTTAAAATGTACCTCATGGCCAGTACGGGTATCGAACCCACGACCTTGGCGTTATTAGCACAATGCTCTAAACAACGTGGTAACCGGCCGCTTGTAAAGGAGCAACATTTTTAGGATGCACAGAGCCTCGGCCAGTGCTGGCGCGTAAACGAGCAAGTCCACCAACAGCATAGCCTGACAAGACTGGACCCTCTTGGTTGCTCCTTGTGGCAAATCATACAGGCTGGGGAATTAGCTCAAATGGTAGAGTGCTTGCTTAGCATGCGAGAGGTAGTGGGATCGATGCCCACATTCTCCAAAAAACATTTTTTTTTTGTGCATCCAAAAAGCTCCAGTTCACACTTCATGCAGTTTTGTCTAACTACAACCTACTGTCATGTAACAATGACAAGCAACTTTCATGTAACACTGATGTCACAATGTCAGATGAAAACGAATGACATGACTTACTATCAGAGGAGCAGCGTAGCATACACAATTGATGCCCACAAACAAAGCTGTGGGAAGTTTCCTTGAAGCCAATGCAGAGGGTAAAGAAAAACAACAACTTAAAATGTACCTCATAGCCAGTACGTGTATTGAACCCACGACCTTGGTTTATTAGCACCATGCTCTAACAAACAGGGCTAACCGGCCGCTTGTAAAGGAGCAACATTTTTAGGATGCACAGAGCCTCGGCCAGTGCTGGCGCGTAAACGAGCAAGTCCGCCAACAGCATAGCCTGACAAGACTGGACCATCTTGGTTGCTCCTTGTGGCAAATCATAAAGGCTGGGGAATTAGCTGAAATGGTAGAGTGCTTGCTTAGCATGCGAGAGGTAGTGGGATCGATGCCCACATTCTCCAAAAAACAATTTTTTTTTGTGCATCCAAGAAAGCTCCAGTTCACACTTCATGCAGTTTTGTCTAACTACAACCTACTGTCATGTAACAATGACAAGCAACTTTCATGTAACACTGATGTCACAATGTCAGATGAAAACGAATGACATGACTTACTATCAGAGGAGCAGCGTAGCACACACAATTGATGCCCACAAACAAAGCTGTTGGAAGTTTCCTTGAAGCCAATGCAGAGGGTAAAGAAAAACAACAACTTAAAATGTACCTCATGGCCAGTACGGGTATTAAACCCACGACCTTGGCGTTATTAGCACCATGCTCTAACCAACGGAGCTAAACGGCCGCTTGTAAAGGAGCAACATTTTTAGGATGCACAGAGCCTCGGCCAGTGCTGGCGCGTAAACGAGCAAGTCCACCAACAGCATAGCCTGACAAGACTGGACCCTCTTGGTTGCTCCTTGTGGCAAATCATACAGCCTGGGGAATTAGCTCAAATGGTAGAGTGCTTGCTTAGCATGCGAGAGGTAGTGGGATCGATGCCCACATTCTCCAAAAAATAAAAAAATTTTGTGCATCCAAGAAAGCTCCAGTTCACACTTCATGCAGTTTTGTCTAACGACAACCTACTGTCATGTAACAATGACAAGCAACTTTCATGTAACACTGATGTCACAATGTCAGATGAAAACGAATGACATGACTTACTTTCAGAGGAGCTGCGTAGCACACACAATTGATGCCCACAAACAAAGGTGTGGGAAGTTTTCTTGAAGCCAATGCAGAGGGTAAAGAAAAACAACAACTTAAAATGTACCTCATGGCCAGTACGGGTATCAAACCCACGACCTTGGCGTTATTAGCACAATGCTCTAAACAACGTGGTAACCGGCCGCTTGTAAAGGAGCAACATTTTTAGGATGCACAGAGCCTCGGCCAGTGCTGGCGCGTAAACGAGCAAGTCCACCAACAGCATAGCCTGACAAGACTGGACCCTCTTGGTTGCTCCTTGTGGCAAATCATACAGGCTGGGGAATTAGCTCAAATGGTAGAGTGCTTGCTTAGCATGCGAGAGGTAGTGGGATCGATGCCCACATTCTCCAAAAAACATTTTTTTTTTGTGCATCCAAGAAAGCTCCAGTTCACACTTCATGCAGTTTTGTCTAACTACAACCTACTGTCATGTAACAATGACAAGCAACTTTCATGTAACACTGATGTCACAATGTCAGATGAAAACGAATGACATGACTTACTTTCAGAGGAGCAGCGTAGCACACACAATTGATGCCCACAAACAAAGGTGTGGGAAGTTTTCTTGAAGCCAATGCAGAGGGTAAAGAAAAACAACAACTTAAAATTTATCTCATGGCCAGTACGGGGATCGAACCCACGACCTTGGCGTTATTAGCACCACCCTCTAACCAACTGAGCTAACCGGCCGCTTGCAAAGGAGCAACATTTTTAGGATGCACAGAGCCTCGGCCAGTGCTGGCGCGTAAACGAGCAAGTCCACCAACAGCATAGCCTGACAAGACTGGACCATCTTGGTTGCTCCTTGTGGCAAATCATAAAGGCTGGGGAATTAGCTCAAATGGTAGAGTGCTTGCTTAGCATGCGAGAGGTAGTGGGATCGATGCCCACATTCTCCAAAAAACAATTATTTTTTGTGCATCCAAGAAAGCTCCAGTTCACACTTCATGCAGTTTTGTCTAACGACAACCTACTGTCATGTAACAATGACAAGCAACTTTCATGTAACACTGATGTCACAATGTCAGATGAAAACGAATGACATGACTTACTATCAGAGGAGCAGCGTAGCACACACAATTGATGCCCACAAACAAAGCTGTGGGAAGTTTCCTTGAAGCCAATGCAGAGGGTAAAGAAAAACAACAACTTAAAATGTACCTCATGACCAGTACGGGTATCGAACCCACGACCTTGGCTTTAGTAGCACCATGCTCTAACCAACGGAGCTAACCAGCCGCTTGTAAAGGAGCAACATTTTTAGGATGCACAGAGCCTCGGCCAGTGCTGGCGCGTAAACGAGCAAGTCCACCAACAGCATAGCCTGACAAGACTGGACCCTCTTGGTTGCTCCTTGTGGCAAATCATACAGGCTGGGGAATTAGCTCAAATGGTAGAGTGCTTGCTTAGCATGCGAGTGGTAGTGGGATCGATGCACACATTCTCCAAAAAACACAATTTTTTTGTGGATCCAAGAAAGCTCCAGTTCACACTTCATGCAGTTTTGTCTAACGACAACCTACTGTCATGTAACAATGACAAGCAACTTTCATGTAACACTGATGTCACAATGTCAGATGAAAACGAATGACATGACTTACTTTCAGAGGAGCAGCGTAGCACACACAATTGATGCCCACAAACAAAGCTGTGGGAAGTTTCCTTGAAGCCAATGCAGAGGGTAAAGAAAAACAACAACTTAAAATGTACCTCATGGCCAGTACGGGGATCGAACCCACGACCTTGGCGTTATTAGCACCACTCTCTAACCAACTGAGCTAACCGGCCGCTTGCAAAGTAGCAACATTTTTAGGATGCACAGAGCCTCGGCCAGTGCTTGCGCGTAAACGAGCAAGTCCACCAACAGCATAGCCTGACAAGACTGGACCATCTTGGTTGCTCCTTGTGGCAAATCATTAAGGCTGGGGAATTAGCTCAAATGGTAGAGTGCTTGCTTAGCATGCGAGAGGTAGTGGGAGCGATGTTAACATTCTCCAAAAAACATTTTTTTTTTGTGCATCCAAGAAAGCTCCAGTTCACACTTCATGCAGTTTTGTCTAACTACAACCTACTGTCATGTAACAATGACAAGCAACTTTCATGTAACACTGATGTCACAATGTCAGATGAAAACGAATGACATGACTTACTATCAGAGGAGCAGCGTAGCATACACAATTGATGCCCACAAACAAAGCTGTGGGAAGTTTCCTTGAAGCCAATGCAGAGGGTAAAGAAAAACAACAACTTAAAATGTACCTCATAGCCAGTACGGGTATCGAACCCACGACCTTGGCTTTATTAGCACCATGCTCTAACCAACGGAGCTAACCGGCCGCTTGTAAAGGAGCAACATTTTTAGGATGCACAGAGCCTCGGCCAGTGCTGGCGCGTAAACGAGCAAGTCCACCAGCAGCATAGCCTGACAAGACTGGACCCTCTTGGTTGCTCCTTGTGGCAAATCATACAGGCTGGGGAATTAGCTCAAATGGTAGAGTGCTTGCTTAGCATGCGAGTGGTAGTGGAATCGATGCCCACATTCTCCAAAAAACACAATTTTTTTGTGGATCCAAGAAAGCTCCAGTTCACACTTCATGCAGTTTTGTCTAACGACAACCTACTGTCATGTAACAATGACAAGCAACTTTCATGTAACACTGATGTCACAATGTCAGATGAAAACGAATGACATGACTTACTTTCAGAGGAGCAGCGTAGCACACACAATTGATGCCCACAAACAAAGGTGTGGGAAGTTTTCTTGAAGCCAATGCAGAGGGTAAAGAAAAACAACAACTTAAAATGTACCTCATGGCCAGTACGGGGATCGAACCCACGACCTGGGCGTTATTAGCACCACGCTCTAACCAACTGAGCTAACCGGCCACTTGCAAAGTACCAACATTTTTAGGATGCACAGAGCCTCGGCCAGTGCTGGCGCGTAAACGAGCAAGTCCACCAACAGCATAGCCTGACAAGACTGGACCATCTTGGTTGCTCCTTGTGGCAAATCATAAAGGCTGGGGAATTAGCTCAAATGGTAGAGTGCTTGCTTAGCATGCGAGAGGTAGTGGGATCGATGCCCACATTCTCCAAAAAACATTTTTTTTTTGTGCATCCAAAAAGCTCCAGTTCACACTTCATGCAGTTTTGTCTAACTACAACCTACTGTCATGTAACAATGACAAGCAACTTTCATGTAACACTGATGTCACAATGTCAGATGAAAACGAATGACATGACTTACTATCAGAGGAGCAGCGTAGCATACACAATTGATGCCCACAAACAAAGCTGTGGGAAGTTTCCTTGAAGCCAATGCAGAGGGTAAAGAAAAACAACAACTTAAAATGTACCTCATAGCCAGTACGTGTATTGAACCCACGACCTTGGTTTATTAGCACCATGCTCTAACCAACAGGGCTAACCGGCCGCTTGTAAAGGAGCAACATTTTTAGGATGCACAGAGCCTCGGCCAGTGCTGGCGCGTAAACGAGCAAGTCCGCCAACAGCATAGCCTGACAAGACTGGACCATCTTGGTTGCTCCTTGTGGCAAATCATAAAGGCTGGGGAATTAGCTGAAATGGTAGAGTGCTTGCTTAGCATGCGAGAGGTAGTGGGATCGATGCCCACATTCTCCAAAAAACAATTTTTTTTTGTGCATCCAAGAAAGCTCCAGTTCACACTTCATGCAGTTTTGTCTAACGACAACCTACTGTCATGTAACAATGACAAGCAACTTTCATGTAACACTGATGTCACAATGTCAGATGAAAACGAATGACATGACTTACTTTCAGAGGAGCAGGGTAGCACACACAATTGATGCCCACAAACAAAGGTGTGGGAAGTTTTCTTGAAGCCAATGCAGAGGGTAAAGAAAAACAACAACTTAAAATGTACCTCATGGCCAGTACGGGTATCGAACCCACGACCATGGCGTTATTAGCACCATGCTCTAACCAACGTGGTAACCGGCCGCTTGTAAAGGAGCAACATTTTTAGGATGCACAGAGCCTCGGCCAGTGCTGGCGCGTAAACGAGCAAGTCCACCAACAGCATAGCCTGACAAGACTGGACCCTCTTGGTTGCTCCTTGTGGCAAATCATACAGGCTGGGGAATTGGCTCAAATGGTAGAGTGCTTGCTTAGCATGCGAGAGGTAGTGGGATCGATGCCCACATTCTCCAAAAAACATTTTTTTTTTGTGCATCCAAGAAAGCTCCAGTTCACACTTCATGCAGTTTTGTCTAACTACAACCTACTGTCATGTAACAATGACAAGCAACTTTCATGTAACACTGATGTCACAATGTCAGATGAAAACGAATGACATGACTTACTATCAGAGGAGCAGCGTAGCACACACAATTGATGCCCACAAACAAAGCTGTTGGAAGTTTCCTTGAAGCCAATGCAGAGGGTAAAGAAAAACAACAACTTAAAATGTACCTCATGGCCAGTACGGGTATTAAACCCACGACCTTGGCGTTATTAGCACCATGCTCTAACCAACGGAGCTAACCGGCCGCTTGTAAAGGAGCAACATTTTTAGGATGCACAGAGCCTCGGCCAGTGCTGGCGCGTAAACGAGCAAGTCCACCAACAGCATAGCCTGACAAGACTGGACCCTCTTGGTTGCTCCTTGTGGCAAATCATACAGCCTGGGGAATTAGCTCAAATGGTAGAGTGCTTGCTTAGCATGCGAGAGGTAGTGGGATCGATGCCCACATTCTCCAAAAAACAATTTTTTTTTATGCATCCAAGAAAGCTCCAGTTCACACTTCATGCAGTTTTGTCTAACGACAACCTACTGTCATGTAACAATGACAAGCAACTTTCATGTAACACTGATGTCACAATGTCAGATGAAAACGAATGACATGACTTACTTTCAGAGGAGCAGCGTAGCACACACAATTGATGCCCACAAACAAAGCTGTGGGAAGTTTCCTTGAAGCCAATGCAGAGGGTAAAGAAAAACAACAACTTAAAATGTACCTCATAGCCAGTACGGGTATCGAACCCACGACCTTGGCTTTATTAGCACCATGCTCTAACCAACGGAGCTAACCGGCCGCTTGTAAAGGAGCAACATTTTTAGGATGCACAGAGCCTCGGCCAGTGCTGGCGCGTAAACGAGCAAGTCCGCCAACAGCATAGCCTGACAAGACTGGACCATCTTGGTTGCTCCTTGTGGCAAATCATACAGCCTGGGGAATTAGCTCAAATGGTAGAGTGCTTGCTTAGCATGTGAGAGGTAGTGGGATCGATGCCCAGATTCTCCAAAAAATAATTATTTTTTGTGCATCCAAGAAAGCTCCAGTTCACACTTCATGCAGTTTTGTCTAACTACAACCTACTGTCATGTAACAATGACAAGCAACTTTCATGTAACACTGATGTCACAATGTCAGATGAAAACGAATGACATGACTTACTATCACAGGAGCAGCGTAGCATACACAATTGATGCCCACAAACAAAGCTGTGGGAAGTTTCCTTGAAGCCAATGCAGAGGGTAAAGAAAAACAACAACTTAAAATGTACCTCATAGCCAGTACGGGTATCGAACCCACGACCTTGGCTTTATTAGCACCATGCTCTAACCAACGGAGCTAACCGGCCGCTTGTAAAGGAGCAACATTTTTAGGATGCACAGAGCCTCGGCCAGTGCTGGCGCGTAAACGAGCAAGTCCACCAGCAGCATAGCCTGACAAGACTGGACCCTCTTGGTTGCTCCTTGTGGCAAATCATACAGGCTGGGGAATTAGCTCAAATGGTAGAGTGCTTGCTTAGCATGCGAGTGGTAGTGGGATCGATGCCCACATTCTCCAAAAAACACAATTTTTTTGTGGATCCAAGAAAGCTCCAGTTCACACTTCATGCAGTTTTGTCTAACGACAACCTACTGTCATGTAACAATGACAAGCAACTTTCATGTAACACTGATGTCACAATGCCAGATGAAAACGAATGACATGACTTACTTTCAGAGGAGCAGCGTAGCACACACAATTGATGCCCACAAACAAAGGTGTGGGAAGTTTTCTTGAAGCCAATGCAGAGGGTAAAGAAAAACAACAACTTAAAATGTACCTCATGGCCAGTACGGGGATCGAACCCACGACCTGGGCGTTATTAGCACCACGCTCTAACCAACTGAGCTAACCGGCCACTTGCAAAGTACCAACATTTTTAGGATGCACAGAGCCTCGGCCAGTGCTGGCGCGTAAACGAGCAAGTCCACCAACAGCATAGCCTGACAAGACTGGACCATCTTGGTTGCTCCTTGTGGCAAATCATAAAGGCTGGGGAATTAGCTCAAATGGTAGAGTGCTTGCTTAGCATGCGAGAGGTAGTGGGATCGATGCCCACATTCTCCAAAAAACAATTATTTTTTGTGCATCCAAGAAAGCTCCAGTTCACACTTCATGCAGTTTTGTCTAACTACAACCTACTGTCATGTAACAATGACAAGCAACTTTCATGTAACACTGATGTCACAATGTCAGATGAAAACGAATGACATGACTTACTATCACAGGAGCAGCGTAGCATACACAATTGATGCCCACAAACAAAGCTGTGGGAAGTTTCCTTGAAGCCAATGCAGAGGGTAAAGAAAAACAACAACTTAAAATGTACCTCATAGCCAGTACGGGTATCGAACCCACGACCTTGGCTTTATTAGCACCATGCTCTAACCAACGGAGCTAACCGGCCGCTTGTAAAGGAGCAACATTTTTAGGATGCACAGAGCCTCGGCCAGTGCTGGCGCGTAAACGAGCAAGTCCACCAGCAGCATAGCCTGACAAGACTGGACCCTCTTGGTTGCTCCTTGTGGCAAATCATACAGGCTGGGGAATTAGCTCAAATGGTAGAGTGCTTGCTTAGCATGCGAGTGGTAGTGGGATCGATGCCCACATTCTCCAAAAAACACAATTTTTTTGTGGATCCAAGAAAGCTCCAGTTCACACTTCATGCAGTTTTGTCTAACGACAACCTACTGTCATGTAACAATGACAAGCAACTTTCATGTAACACTGATGTCACAATGACAGATGAAAACGAATGACATGACTTACTTTCAGAGGAGCAGCGTAGCACACACAATTGATGCCCACAAACAAAGGTGTGGGAAGTTTTCTTGAAGCCAATGCAGAGGGTAAAGAAAAACAACAACTTAAAATGTACCTCATGGCCAGTACGGGGATCGAACCCACGACCTGGGCGTTATTAGCACCACGCTCTAACCAACTGAGCTAACCGGCCACTTGCAAAGTACCAACATTTTTAGGATGCACAGAGCCTCGGCCAGTGCTGGCGCGTAAACGAGCAAGTCCACCAACAGCATAGCCTGACAAGACTGGACCATCTTGGTTGCTCCTTGTGGCAAATCATAAAGGCTGGGGAATTAGCTCAAATGGTAGAGTGCTTGCTTAGCATGCGAGAGGTAGTGGGATCGATGCCCACATTCTCCAAAAAACATTTTTTTTTTGTGCATCCAAAAAGCTCCAGTTCACACTTCATGCAGTTTTGTCTAACTACAACCTACTGTCATGTAACAATGACAAGCAACTTTCATGTAACACTGATGTCACAATGTCAGATGAAAACGAATGACATGACTTACTATCAGAGGAGCAGCGTAGCATACACAATTGATGCCCACAAACAAAGCTGTGGGAAGTTTCCTTGAAGCCAATGCAGAGGGTAAAGAAAAACAACAACTTAAAATGTACCTCATAGCCAGTACGTGTATTGAACCCACGACCTTGGTTTATTAGCACCATGCTCTAACCAACAGGGCTAACCGGCCGCTTGTAAAGGAGCAACATTTTTAGGATGCACAGAGCCTCGGCCAGTGCTGGCGCGTAAACGAGCAAGTCCGCCAACAGCATAGCCTGACAAGACTGGACCATCTTGGTTGCTCCTTGTGGCAAATCATAAAGGCTGGGGAATTAGCTGAAATGGTAGAGTGCTTGCTTAGCATGCGAGAGGTAGTGGGATCGATGCCCACATTCTCCAAAAAACAATTTTTTTTTGTGCATCCAAGAAAGCTCCAGTTCACACTTCATGCAGTTTTGTCTAACGACAACCTACTGTCATGTAACAATGACAAGCAACTTTCATGTAACACTGATGTCACAATGTCAGATGAAAACGAATGACATGACTTACTTTCAGAGGAGCAGGGTAGCACACACAATTGATGCCCACAAACAAAGGTGTGGGAAGTTTTCTTGAAGCCAATGCAGAGGGTAAAGAAAAACAACAACTTAAAATGTACCTCATGGCCAGTACGGGTATCGAACCCACGACCTTGGCGTTATTAGCACCATGCTCTAACCAACGATGGTAACCGGACGCTTGTAAAGGAGCAACATTTTTAGGATGCACAGAGCCTCGGCCAGTCCTGGCGCGTAAACGAGCAAGTCCACCAACAGCATAGCCTGACAAGACTGGACCCTCTTGGTTGCTCCTTGTGGCAAATCATACAGGCTGGGGAATTAGCTCAAATGGTAGAGTGCTTGCTTAGCATGCGAGAGGTAGTGGGATCGATGCCCACATTCTCCAAAAAACATTTTTTTTTTGTGCATCCAAGAAAGCTCCAGTTCACACTTCATGCAGTTTTGTCTAACTACAACCTACTGTCATGTAACAATGACAAGCAACTTTCATGTAACACTGATGTCACAATGTCAGATGAAAACGAATGACATGACTTACTATCAGAGGAGCAGCGTAGCACACACAATTGATGCCCACAAACAAAGCTGTTGGAAGTTTCCTTGAAGCCAATGCAGAGGGTAAAGAAAAACAACAACTTAAAATGTACCTCATGGCCAGTACGGGTATTAAACCCACGACCTTGGCGTTATTAGCACCATGCTCTAACCAACGGAGCTAACCGGCCGCTTGTAAAGGAGCAACATTTTTAGGATGCACAGAGCCTCGGCCAGTGCTGGCGCGTAAACGAGCAAGTCCACCAACAGCATAGCCTGACAAGACTGGACCCTCTTGGTTGCTCCTTGTGGCAAATCATACAGCCTGGGGAATTAGCTCAAATGGTAGAGTGCTTGCTTAGCATGCGAGAGGTAGTGGGATCGATGCCCACATTCTCCAAAAAACAATTTTTTTTTATGCATCCAAGAAAGCTCCAGTTCACACTTCATGCAGTTTTGTCTAACGACAACCTACTGTCATGTAACAATGACAAGCAACTTTCATGTAACACTGATGTCACAATGTCAGATGAAAACGAATGACATGACTTACTTTCAGAGGAGCAGCGTAGCACACACAATTGATGCCCACAAACAAAGCTGTGGGAAGTTTCCTTGAAGCCAATGCAGAGGGTAAAGAAAAACAACAACTTAAAATGTACCTCATAGCCAGATCGGGTATCGAACCCACGACCTTGGCTTTATTAGCACCATGCTCTAACCAACGGAGCTAACCGGCCGCTTGTAAAGGAGCAACATTTTTAGGATGCACAGAGCCTCGGCCAGTGCTGGCGCGTAAACGAGCAAGTCCGCCAACAGCATAGCCTGACAAGACTGGACCATCTTGGTTGCTCCTTGTGGCAAATCATACAGCCTGGGGAATTAGCTCAAATGGTAGAGTGCTTGCTTAGCATGTGAGAGGTAGTGGGATCGATGCCCACATTCTCCAAAAAATAATTATTTTTTGTGCATCCAAGAAAGCTCCAGTTCACACTTCATGCAGTTTTGTCTAACGACAACCTACTGTCATGTAACAATGACAAGCAACTTTCATGTAACACTGATGTCACAATGTCAGATGAAAACGAATGACATGACTTACTTTCAGAGGAGCTGCGTAGCACACACAATTGATGCCCACAAACAAAGCTGTGGGAAGTTTCCTTGAAGCCAATGCAGAGGGTAAAGAAAAACAACAACTTAAAATGTACCTCATAGCCAGTACGGGTATCGAACCCACGACCTTGGCTTTATTAGCACCATGCTCTAACCTACGGAGCTAACCGGCCGCTTGTAAAGGAGCAACATTTTTAGGATGCACAGAGCCTCGGCCAGTGCTGGCGCGTAAACGAGCAAGTCCGCCAACAGCATAGCCTGACAAGACTGGACCATCTTGGTTGCTCCTTGTGGCAAATCATACAGCCTGGGGAATTAGCTCAAATGGTAGAGTGCTTGCTTAGCATGTGAGAGGTAGTGGGATCGATGCCCACATTCTCCAAAAAACAATTATTTTTTGTGCATCCAAGAAAGCTCCAGTTCACACTTCATGCAGTTTTGTCTAACGACAACCTACTGTCATGTAACAATGACAAGCAACTTTCATGTAACACTGATGTCACAATGTCAGATGAAAACGAATGACATGACTTACTTTCAGAGGAGCTGCGTAGCACACACAATTGATGCCCACAAACAAAGGTGTGGGAAGTTTTCTTGAAGCCAATGCAGAGGGTAAAGAAAAACAACAACTTAAAATGTACCTCATGGCCAGTACGGGTATCGAACCCACGACCTTGGCGTTATTAGCACAATGCTCTAAACAACGTGGTAACCGGCCGCTTGTAAAGGAGCAACATTTTTAGGATGCACAGAGCCTCGGCCAGTGCTGGCGCGTAAACGAGCAAGTCCACCAACAGCATAGCCTGACAAGACTGGACCCTCTTGGTTGCTCCTTGTGGCAAATCATACAGGCTGGGGAATTAGCTGAAATGGTAGAGTGCTTGCTTAGCATGCGAGAGGTAGTGGGATCGATGCCCACATTCTCCAAAAAACAATTTTTTTTTGTGCATCCAAGAAAGCTCCAGTTCACACTTCATGCAGTTTTGTCTAACGACAACCTACTGTCATGTAACAATGACAAGCAACTTTCATGTAACACTGATGTCACAATGTCAGATGAAAACGAATGACATGACTTACTTTCAGAGGAGCAGGGTAGCACACACAATTGATGCCCACAAACAAAGGTGTGGGAAGTTTTCTTGAAGCCAATGCAGAGGGTAAAGAAAAACAACAACTTAAAATGTACCTCATGGCCAGTACGGGTATCGAACCCACGACCTTGGCGTTATTAGCACCATGCTCTAACCAACGATGGTAACCGGCCGCTTGTAAAGGAGCAACATTTTTAGGATGCACAGAGCCTCGGCCAGTCCTGGCGCGTAAACGAGCAAGTCCACCAACAGCATAGCCTGACAAGACTGGACCCTCTTGGTTGCTCCTTGTGGCAAATCATACTGGCTGGGGAATTAGCTCAAATGGTAGAGTGCTTGCTTAGCATGCGAGAGGTAGTGGGATCGATGCCCACATTCTCCAAAAAACATTTTTTTTTTGTGCATCCAAGAAAGCTCCAGTTCACACTTCATGCAGTTTTGTCTAACTACAACCTACTGTCATGTAACAATGACAAGCAACTTTCATGTAACACTGATGTCACAATGTCAGATGAAAACGAATGACATGACTTACTATCAGAGGAGCAGCGTAGCACACACAATTGATGCCCACAAACAAAGCTGTTGGAAGTTTCCTTGAAGCCAATGCAGAGGGTAAAGAAAAACAACAACTTAAAATGTACCTCATGGCCAGTACGGGTATTAAACCCACGACCTTGGCGTTATTAGCACCATGCTCTAACCAACGGAGCTAACCGGCCGCTTGTAAAGGAGCAACATTTTTAGGATGCACAGAGCCTCGGCCAGTGCTGGCGCGTAAACGAGCAAGTCCACCAACAGCATAGCCTGACAAGACTGGACCCTCTTGGTTGCTCCTTGTGGCAAATCATACAGCCTGGGGAATTAGCTCAAATGGTAGAGTGCTTGCTTAGCATGCGAGAGGTAGTGGGATCGATGCCCACATTCTCCAAAAAACATTTTTTTTTTGTGCATCCAAAAAGCTCCAGTTCACACTTCATGCAGTTTTGTCTAACTACAACCTACTGTCATGTAACAATGACAAGCAACTTTCATGTAACACTGATGTCACAATGTCAGATGAAAACGAATGACATGACTTACTATCAGAGGAGCAGCGTAGCATACACAATTGATGCCCACAAACAAAGCTGTGGGAAGTTTCCTTGAAGCCAATGCAGAGGGTAAAGAAAAACAACAACTTAAAATGTACCTCATAGCCAGTACGTGTATTGAACCCACGACCTTGGTTTATTAGCACCATGCTCTAACAAACAGGGCTAACCGGCCGCTTGTAAAGGAGCAACATTTTTAGGATGCACAGAGCCTCGGCCAGTGCTGGCGCGTAAACGAGCAAGTCCGCCAACAGCATAGCCTGACAAGACTGGACCATCTTGGTTGCTCCTTGTGGCAAATCATAAAGGCTGGGGAATTAGCTGAAATGGTAGAGTGCTTGCTTAGCATGCGAGAGGTAGTGGGATCGATGCCCACATTCTCCAAAAAACAATTTTTTTTTGTGCATCCAAGAAAGCTCCAGTTCACACTTCATGCAGTTTTGTCTAACGACAACCTACTGTCATGTAACAATGACAAGCAACTTTCATGTAACACTGATGTCACAATGTCAGATGAAAACGAATGACATGACTTACTTTCAGAGGAGCAGGGTAGCACACACAATTGATGCCCACAAACAAAGGTGTGGGAAGTTTTCTTGAAGCCAATGCAGAGGGTAAAGAAAAACAACAACTTAAAATGTACCTCATGGCCAGTACGGGTATCGAACCCACGACCTTGGCGTTATTAGCACCATGCTCTAACCAACGATGGTAACCGGCCGCTTGTAAAGGAGCAACATTTTTAGGATGCACAGAGCCTCGGCCAGTCCTGGCGCGTAAACGAGCAAGTCCACCAACAGCATAGCCTGACAAGACTGGACCCTCTTGGTTGCTCCTTGTGGCAAATCATACAGGCTGGGGAATTAGCTCAAATGGTAGAGTGCTTGCTTAGCATGCGAGAGGTAGTGGGATCGATGCCCACATTCTCCAAAAAACATTTTTTTTTTGTGCATCCAAGAAAGCTCCAGTTCACACTTCATGCAGTTTTGTCTAACTACAACCTACTGTCATGTAACAATGACAAGCAACTTTCATGTAACACTGATGTCACAATGTCAGATGAAAACGAATGACATGACTTACTATCAGAGGAGCAGCGTAGCACACACAATTGATGCCCACAAACAAAGCTGTTGGAAGTTTCCTTGAAGCCAATGCAGAGGGTAAAGAAAAACAACAACTTAAAATGTACCTCATGGCCAGTACGGGTATTAAACCCACGACCTTGGCGTTATTAGCACCATGCTCTAACCAACGGAGCTAACCGGCCGCTTGTAAAGGAGCAACATTTTTAGGATGCACAGAGCCTCGGCCAGTGCTGGCGCGTAAACGAGCAAGTCCACCAACAGCATAGCCTGACAAGACTGGACCCTCTTGGTTGCTCCTTGTGGCAAATCATACAGCCTGGGGAATTAGCTCAAATGGTAGAGTGCTTGCTTAGCATGCGAGAGGTAGTGGGATCGATGCCCACATTCTCCAAAAAACAATTTTTTTTTATGCATCCAAGAAAGCTCCAGTTCACACTTCATGCAGTTTTGTCTAACGACAACCTACTGTCATGTAACAATGACAAGCAACTTTCATGTAACACTGATGTCACAATGTCAGATGAAAACGAATGACATGACTTACTTTCAGAGGAGCTGCGTAGCACACACAATTGATGCCCACAAACAAAGCTGTGGGAAGTTTCCTTGAAGCCAATGCAGAGGGTAAAGAAAAACAACAACTTAAAATGTACCTCATAGCCAGTACGGGTATCGAACCCACGACCTTGGCTTTATTAGCACCATGCTCTAACCAACGGAGCTAACCGGCCGCTTGTAAAGGAGCAACATTTTTAGGATGCACAGAGCCTCGGCCAGTGCTGGCGCGTAAACGAGCAAGTCCGCCAACAGCATAGCCTGACAAGACTGGACCATCTTGGTTGCTCCTTGTGGCAAATCATACAGCCTGGGGAATTAGCTCAAATGGTAGAGTGCTTGCTTAGCATGTGAGAGGTAGTGGGATCGATGCCCACATTCTCCAAAAAACAATTATTTTTTGTGCATCCAAGAAAGCTCCAGTTCACACTTCATGCAGTTTTGTCTAACGACAACCTACTGTCATGTAACAATGACAAGCAACTTTCATGTAACACTGATGTCACAATGTCAGATGAAAACGAATGACATGACTTACTTTCAGAGGAGCTGCGTAGCACACACAATTGATGCCCACAAACAAAGGTGTGGGAAGTTTTCTTGAAGCCAATGCAGAGGGTAAAGAAAAACAACAACTTAAAATGTACCTCATGGCCAGTACGGGTATCGAACCCACGACCTTGGCGTTATTAGCACAATGCTCTAAACAACGTGGTAACCGGCCGCTTGTAAAGGAGCAACATTTTTAGGATGCACAGAGCCTCGGCCAGTGCTGGCGCGTAAACGAGCAAGTCCACCAACAGCATAGCCTGACAAGACTGGACCCTCTTGGTTGCTCCTTGTGGCAAATCATACAGGCTGGGTAATTAGCTCAAATGGTAGAGTGCTTGCTTAGCATGCGAGAGGTAGTGGGATCGATGCCCACATTCTCCAAAAAACATTTTTTTTTTGTGCATCCAAAAAGCTCCAGTTCACACTTCATGCAGTTTTGTCTAACTACAACCTACTGTCATGTAACAATGACAAGCAACTTTCATGTAACACTGATGTCACAATGTCAGATGAAAACGAATGACATGACTTACTATCAGAGGAGCAGCGTAGCATACACAATTGATGCCCACAAACAAAGCTGTGGGAAGTTTCCTTGAAGCCAATGCAGAGGGTAAAGAAAAACAACAACTTAAAATGTACCTCATAGCCAGTACGTGTATTGAACCCACGACCTTGGTTTATTAGCACCATGCTCTAACAAACAGGGCTAACCGGCCGCTTGTAAAGGAGCAACATTTTTAGGATGCACAGAGCCTCGGCCAGTGCTGGCGCGTAAACGAGCAAGTCCGCCAACAGCATAGCCTGACAAGACTGGACCATCTTGGTTGCTCCTTGTGGCAAATCATGAAGGCTGGGGAATTAGCTGAAATGGTAGAGTGCTTGCTTAGCATGCGAGAGGTAGTGGGATCGATGCCCACATTCTCCAAAAAACATTTTTTTTTTGTGCATCCAAGAAAGCTCCAGTTCACACTTCATGCAGTTTTGTCTAACTACAACCTACTGTCATGTAACAATGACAAGCAACTTTCATGTAACACTGATGTCACAATGTCAGATGAAAACGAATGACATGACTTACTATCAGAGGAGCAGCGTAGCACACACAATTGATGCCCACAAACAAAGCTGTTGGAAGTTTCCTTGAAGCCAATGCAGAGGGTAAAGAAAAACAACAACTTAAAATGTACCTCATGGCCAGTACGGGTATTAAACCCACGACCTTGGCGTTATTAGCACCATGCTCTAACCAACGGAGCTAACCGGCCGCTTGTAAAGGAGCAACATTTTTAGGATGCACAGAGCCTCGGCCAGTGCTGGCGCGTAAACGAGCAAGTCCACCAACAGCATAGCCTGACAAGACTGGACCCTCTTGGTTGCTCCTTGTGGCAAACCATACAGCCTGGGGAATTAGCTCAAATGGTAGAGTGCTTGCTTAGCATGCGAGAGGTAGTGGGATCGATGCCCACATTCTCCAAAAAATAAAAAAATTTTGTGCATCCAAGAAAGCTCCAGTTCACACTTCATGCAGTTTTGTCTAACGACAACCTACTGTCATGTAACAATGACAAGCAACTTTCATGTAACACTGATGTCACAATGTCAGATGAAAACGAATGACATGACTTACTTTCAGAGGAGCAGCGTAGCACACACAATTGATGCCCGCAAACAAAGCTGTGGGAAGTTTCCTTGAAGCCAATGCAGAGGGTAAAGAAAAACAACAACTTAAAATGTACCTCATGGCCAGTACGGGTATCGAACCCACGACCTTGGCGTTATTAGCACAATGCTCTAAACAACGTGGTAACCGGCCGCTTGTAAAGGAGCAACATTTTTAGGATGCACAGAGCCTCGGCCAGTGCTGGCGCGTAAACGAGCAAGTCCACCAACAGCATAGCCTGACAAGACTGGACCCTCTTGGTTGCTCCTTGTGGCAAATCATACAGGCTGGGTAATTAGCTCAAATGGTAGAGTGCTTGCTTAGCATGCGAGAGGTAGTGGGATCGATGCCCACATTCTCCAAAAAACATTTTTTTTTTGTGCATCCAAAAAGCTCCAGTTCACACTTCATGCAGTTTTGTCTAACTACAACCTACTGTCATGTAACAATGACAAGCAACTTTCATGTAACACTGATGTCACAATGTCAGATGAAAACGAATGACATGACTTACTATCAGAGGAGCAGCGTAGCATACACAATTGATGCCCACAAACAAAGCTGTGGGAAGTTTCCTTGAAGCCAATGCAGAGGGTAAAGAAAAACAACAACTTAAAATGTACCTCATAGCCAGTACGTGTATTGAACCCACGACCTTGGTTTATTAGCACCATGCTCTAACAAACAGGGCTAACCGGCCGCTTGTAAAGGAGCAACATTTTTAGGATGCACAGAGCCTCGGCCAGTGCTGGCGCGTAAACGAGCAAGTCCGCCAACAGCATAGCCTGACAAGACTGGACCATCTTGGTTGCTCCTTGTGGCAAATCATAAAGGCTGGGGAATTAGCTGAAATGGTAGAGTGCTTGCTTAGCATGCGAGAGGTAGTGGGATCGATGCCCACATTCTCCAAAAAACATTTTTTTTTTGTGCATCCAAGAAAGCTCCAGTTCACACTTCATGCAGTTTTGTCTAACTACAACCTACTGTCATGTAACAATGACAAGCAACTTTCATGTAACACTGATGTCACAATGTCAGATGAAAACGAATGACATGACTTACTATCAGAGGAGCAGCGTAGCACACACAATTGATGCCCACAAACAAAGCTGTTGGAAGTTTCCTTGAAGCCAATGCAGAGGGTAAAGAAAAACAACAACTTAAAATGTACCTCATGGCCAGTACGGGTATTAAACCCACGACCTTGGCGTTATTAGCACCATGCTCTAACCAACGGAGCTAACCGGCCGCTTGTAAAGGAGCAACATTTTTAGGATGCACAGAGCCTCGGCCAGTGCTGGCGCGTAAACGAGCAAGTCCACCAACAGCATAGCCTGACAAGACTGGACCCTCTTGGTTGCTCCTTGTGGCAAACCATACAGCCTGGGGAATTAGCTCAAATGGTAGAGTGCTTGCTTAGCATGCGAGAGGTAGTGGGATCGATGCCCACATTCTCCAAAAAATAAAAAAATTTTGTGCATCCAAGAAAGCTCCAGTTCACACTTCATGCAGTTTTGTCTAACGACAACCTACTGTCATGTAACAATGACAAGCAACTTTCATGTAACACTGATGTCACAATGTCAGATGAAAACGAATGACATGACTTACTTTCAGAGGAGCAGCGTAGCACACACAATTGATGCCCGCAAACAAAGCTGTGGGAAGTTTCCTTGAAGCCAATGCAGAGGGTAAAGAAAAACAACAACTTAAAATGTACCTCATAGCCTGTACGGGTATCGAACCCACGACCTTGGCTTTATTAGCACCATGCTCTAACCAACGGAGCTAACCGGCCGCTTGTAAAGGAGCAACATTTTTAGGATGCACAGAGCCTCGGCCAGTGCTGGCGCGTAAACGAGCAAGTCCGCCAACAGCATAGCCTGACAAGACTGGACCATCTTGGTTGCTCCTTGTGGCAAATCATACAGCCTGGGGAATTAGCTCAAATGGTAGAGTGCTTGCTTAGCATGTGAGAGGTAGTGGGATCGATGCCCACATTCTCCAAAAAACATTTTTTTTTTGTGCATCCAAGAAAGCTCCAGTTCACACTTCATGCAGTTTTGTCTAACTACAACCTACTGTCATGTAACAATGACAAGCAACTTTCATGTAACACTGATGTCACAATGTCAGATGAAAACGAATGACATGACTTACTATCAGAGGAGCAGCGTAGCACACACAATTGATGCCCACAAACAAAGCTGTTGGAAGTTTCCTTGAAGCCAATGCAGAGGGTAAAGAAAAACAACAACTTAAAATGTACCTCATGGCCAGTACGGGTATTAAACCCACGACCTTGGCGTTATTAGCACCATGCTCTAACCAACGGAGCTAACCGGCCGCTTGTAAAGGAGCAACATTTTTAGGATGCACAGAGCCTCGGCCAGTGCTGGCGCGTAAACGAGCAAGTCCACCAACAGCATAGCCTGACAAGACTGGACCCTCTTGGTTGCTCCTTGTGGCAAATCATACAGCCTGGGGAATTAGCTCAAATGGTAGAGTGCTTGCTTAGCATGCGAGAGGTAGTGGGATCGATGCCCACATTCTCCAAAAAATAAAAAAAATTTGTGCATCCAAGAAAGCTCCAGTTCACACTTCATGCAGTTTTGTCTAACGACAACCTACTGTCATGTAACAATGACAAGCAACTTTCATGTAACACTGATGTCACAATGTCAGATGAAAACGAATGACATGACTTACTTTCAGAGGAGCAGCGTAGCACACACAATTGATGCCCGCAAACAAAGCTGTGGGAAGTTTCCTTGAAGCCAATGCAGAGGGTAAAGAAAAACAACAACTTAAAATGTACCTCATAGCCTGTACGGGTATCGAACCCACGACCTTGGCTTTATTAGCACCATGCTCTAACCAACGGAGCTAACCGGCCGCTTGTAAAGGAGCAACATTTTTAGGATGCACAGAGCCTCGGCCAGTGCTGGCGCGTAAACGAGCAAGTCCGCCAACAGCATAGCCTGACAAGACTGGACCATCTTGGTTGCTCCTTGTGGCAAATCATACAGCCTGGGGAATTAGCTCAAATGGTAGAGTGCTTGCTTAGCATGTGAGAGGTAGTGGGATCGATGCCCACATTCTCCAAAAAACAATTATTTTTCGTGCATCCAAGAAAGCTCCAGTTCACACTTCATGCAGTTTTGTCTAACGACAACCTACTGTCATGTAACAATGACAAGCAACTTTCATGTAACACTGATGTCACAATGTCAGATGAAAACGAATGACATGACTTACTTTCAGAGGAGCTGCGTAGCACACACAATTGATGCCCACAAACAAAGGTGTGGGAAGTTTTCTTGAAGCCAATGCAGAGGGTAAAGAAAAACAACAACTTAAAATGTACCTCATGGCCAGTACGGGTATCAAACCCACGACCTTGGCGTTATTAGCACAATGCTCTAAACAACGTGGTAACCGGCCGCTTGTAAAGGAGCAACATTTTTAGGATGCACAGAGCCTCGGCCAGTGCTGGCGCGTAAACGAGCAAGTCCACCAACAGCATAGCCTGACAAGACTGGACCCTCTTGGTTGCTCCTTGTGGCAAATCATACAGGCTGGGGAATTAGCTCAAATGGTAGAGTGCTTGCTTAGCATGCGAGAGGTACTGGGATCGATGCCCACATTCTCCAAAAAACATTTTTTTTTTGTGCATCCAAGAAAGCTCCAGTTCACACTTCATGCAGTTTTGTCTAACTACAACCTACTGTCATGTAACAATGACAAGCAACTTTCATGTAACACTGATGTCACAATGTCAGATGAAAACGAATGACATGACTTACTATCAGAGGAGCAGCGTAGCACACACAATTGATGCCCACAAACAAAGGTGTGGGAAGTTTTCTTGAAGCCAATGCAGAGGGTAAAGAAAAACAACAACTTAAAATGTACCTCATGGCCAGTACGGGGATCGAACCCACGACCTTGGCGTTATTAGCACCATGCTCTAACCAACGGAGCTAACCGGCCGCTTGTAAAGGAGCAACATTTTTAGGATGCACAGAGCCTCGGCCAGCGCTGGCGCGTAAACGAGCAAGTCCACCAACAGCATAGCCTGACAAGACTGGACCATCTTGGTTGCTCCTTGTGGCAAATCACAAAGGCTGTGGAATTAGCTCAAATGGTAGAGTGCTTTCTTAGCATGAGAGAGGTAGTGGGATCGATGCCCACATTCTCCAAAAAACATTTTTTTTTTGTGCATCCAAGAAAGCTCCAGTTCACACTTCATGCAGTTTTGTCTAACTACAACCTACTGTCATGTAACAATGACAAGCAACTTTCATGTAACACTGATGTCACAATGTCAGATGAAAACGAATGACATGACTTACTATCAGAGGAGCAGCGTAGCACACACAATTGATGCCCACAAACAAAGCTGTGGGAAGTTTCCTTGAAGCCAATGCAGAGGGTAAAGAAAAACAACAACTTAAAATGTACCTCATGGCCAGTACGGGTATTAAACCCACGACCTTGGCTTTATTAGCACCATGCTCTAACCAACGGAGCTAACCGGCCGCTTGTAAAGGAGCAACATTTTTAGGATGCACAGAGCCTCGGCCAGTGCTGGCGCGTAAACGAGCAAGTCCGCCAACAGCATAGCCTGACAAGACTGGACCATCTTGGTTGCTCCTTGTGGCAAATCATACAGCCTGGGGAATTAGCTCAAATGGTAGAGTGCTTGCTTAGCATGTGAGAGGTAGTGGGATCGATGCCCACATTCTCCAAAAAACAATTATTTTTTGTGCATCCAAGAAAGCTCCAGTTCACACTTCATGCAGTTTTGTCTAACGACAACCTACTGTCATGTAACAATGACAAGCAACTTTCATGTAACACTGATGTCACAATGTCAGATGAAAACGAATGACATGACTTACTTTCAGAGGAGCTGCGTAGCACACACAATTGATGCCCACAAACAAAGGTGTGGGAAGTTTTCTTGAAGCCAATGCAGAGGGTAAAGAAAAACAACAACTTAAAATGTACCTCATGGCCAGTACGGGTATCGAACCCACGACCTTGGCGTTATTAGCACAATGCTCTAAACAACGTGGTAACCGGCCGCTTGTAAAGGAGCAACATTTTTAGGATGCACAGAGCCTCGGCCAGTGCTGGCGCGTAAACGAGCAAGTCCACCAACAGCATAGCCTGACAAGACTGGACCCTCTTGGTTGCTCCTTGTGGCAAATCATACAGGCAGGGGAATTAGCTCAAATGGTAGAGTGCTTGCTTAGCATGCGAGAGGTAGTGGGATCGATGCCCACATTCTCCAAAAAACACAATTTTTTTGTGGATCCAAGAAAGCTCCAGTTCACATTTCATGCAGTTTTGTCTAACGACAACCTACTGTCATGTAACAATGACAAGCAACTTTCATGTAACACTGATGTCACAATGTCAGATGAAAACGAATGACATGACTTACTATCAGAGGAGCAGCGAAGCACACAGAATTGATGCCCACAAACAAAGCTGTGGGAAGTTTCCTTGAAGCCAATGCAGAGGGTAAAGAAAAACAACAACTTAAAATGCACCTCATGTACAGGACGGGTATCGAACCCACGACCTTGGCGTTACTAGCACCATGCTCTAACCAACGTGGTAACCGGCCGCTTGTAAAGGAGCAACATTTTTAGGATGCACAGAGCCTCGGCCAGTGCTGGCGCGTAAACGAGCAAGTCCACCAACAGCATAGCCTGACAAGACTGGACCCTCTTGGTTGCTCCTTGTGGCAAATCTTACAGGCTGGGGAATTAGCTCAAATGGTAGAGTGCTTGCTTAGCATGCGAGAGGTGGTGGGATCGATGCCCACATTCTCCAAAAAACAATTTTTTTTTGTGCATCCAAGAAAGCTCCAGTTCACACTTCATGCAGTTTTGTCTGACGACAACCTACTGTCATGTAACAATGACAAGCAACTTTCATGTAACACTGATGTCACAATGTCAGATGAAAACGAATGACATGACTTACTTTCAGAGGAGCAGCGTAGCACACACAATTGATGCCCACAAACAAAGGTGTGGGAAGTTTTCTTGAAGCCAATGCAGAGGGTAAAGAAAAACAACAACTTAAAATGTACCTCATGGCCAGTACGGGTATCGAACCCACAACCTTGGCGTTATTAGCACCATGCTCTAACCAACGTGGTAACCGGACGCTTGTAAAGGAGCAACATTTTTAGGATGCACAGAGCCTCGGCCAGTGCTGGCGCGTAAACGAGCAAGTCCACCAACAGCATAGCCTGACAAGACTGGACCCTCTTGGTTGCTCCTTGTGGCAAATCATACAGGCTGGGGAATTAGCTCAAATGGTAGAGTGCTTGCTTAGCATGCGAGAGGTAGTGGGATCGATGCCCACATTCTCCAAAAAACATTTTTTTTTTGTGCATCCAAGAAAGCTCCAGTTCACACTTCATGCAGTTTTGTCTAACGACAACCTACTGTCATGTAACAATGACAAGCAACTTTCATGTAACACTGATGTCACAATGTCAGATGAAAACGAATGACATGACTTACTTTCAGAGGAGCAGCGTAGCACACACAATTGATGCCCACAAACAAAGGTGTGGGAAGTTTTCTTGAAGCCAATGCAGAGGGTAAAGAAAAACATTAAGTTAAAATGTACCTCATGGCCAGTACGTGGATCGAACCCACGACCTTGGCGTTATTAGCACCACACTCTAACCAACTGAGCTAACCGGCCGCTTGCAAAGGAGCAACATTTTTAGGATGCACATAGTCTCGGCCAGTGCTGGCGCGTAAACGAGCAAGTCCACCAACAGCATAGCCTGACAAGACTGGACCATCTTGGTTGCTCCTTGTGGCAAATCATAAAGGTTGGGGAATTAGCTCAAATGGTAGAGTGCTTGCTTAGCATGCGAGAGGTAGTGGGATCGATGCCCACATTCTCCAAAAAACGATTTTTTTTTGTGCATCCAAGAAAGCTCCAGTTCACACTTCATGCAGTTTTGTCTAACGACAACCTACTGTCATGTAACAATGACAAGCAACTTTCATGTAACACTGATGTCACAATGTCAGATGAAAACGAATGACATGACTTACTTTCAGAGGAGCAGCGTAGCACACACAATTGATGCCCACAAACAAAGGTGTGGGAAGTTTTCTTGACGCCAATGCAGAGGGTAAAGAAAAACATTAAGTTAAAATGTACCTCATGGCCAGTACGGGGATAGAACCCACGACCTTGGCGTTATTAGCACCACACTCTAACCAACTGAGCTAACCGGCCGCTTGCAAAGGAGCAACATTTTTAGGATGCACATAGCCTCGGCCAGTGCTGGCGCGTAAACGAGCAAGTCCACCAACAGCATAGCCTGACAAGACTGGACCATCTTGGTTGCTCCTTGTGGCAAATCATAAAGGCTGGGGAATTAGCTCAAATGGTAGAGTGCTTGCTTAGCATGCGAGAGGTAGTGGGATCGATGCCCACATTCTCCAAAAAACAATTTTTTTTTGTGCATCCAAGAAAGCTCCAGTTCACACTTCATGCAGTTTTGTCTAACGACAACCTACTGTCATGTAACAATGACAAGCAACTTTCATGTAACACTGATGTCACAATGTCAGATGAAAACGAATGACATGACTTACTTTCAGTGGAGCAGCGTAGCACACACAATTGATGCCCACAAACAAAGGTGTGGGAAGTTTTCTTGAAGCCAATGCAGAGGGTAAAGAAAAACATTAAGTTAAAATGTACCTCATGGCCAGTACGGGGATCGAACCCACGACCTTGGCGTTATTAGCACCACACTATAACCAACTGAGCTAACCGGCCGCTTGCAAAGGAGCAACATTTTTAGGATGCACAGAGCCTCGGCCAGTGCTGGCGCGTAAATGAGCAAGTCCACCAACAGCATAGCCTGACAAGACTGGACCATCTTGGTTGCTCCTTGTGGCAAATCATAAAGGCTGGGGAATTAGCTCAAATGGTAGAGTGCTTGCTTAGCATGCGAGAGGTAGTGGGATCGATGCCCACATTCTCCAAAAAACAATTTTTTTTTGTGCATCCAAGAAAGCTCCAGTTCACACTTCATGCAGTTTTGTCTAACGACAACCTACTGTCATGTAACAATGACAAGCAACTTTCATGTAACACTGATGTCACAATGTCAGATGAAAACGAATGACATGACTTACTTTCAGAGGAGCAGCGTAGCACACACAATTGATGCCCACAAACAAAGGTGTGGGAAGTTTTCTTGAAGCCAATGCAGAGGGTAAAGAAAAACATTAAGTTAAAATGTACCTCATGGCCAGTACGGGGATCAAACCCACGACCTTGGCGTTATTAGCACCACACTCTAACCAACTAAGCTAACCGGCCGCTTGCAAAGGAGCAACATTTTTAGGATGCACAGAGCCTCGGCCAGTGCTGGCGCGTAAACGAGCAAGTCCACCAACAGCATAGCCTGACAAGACTGGACCCTCTTGGTTGCTCCTTGTGGCAAATCATACAGCCTGGGGAATTAGCTCAAATGGTAGAGTTTTTGCTTAGCATGCGAGAGGTAGTGGGATCGATGCCCACATTCTCCAAAAAACATTTTTTTTTTGTGCATCCAAGAAAGCTCCAGTTCACACTTCATGCAGTTTTGTCTAACTACAACCTACTGTCATGTAACAATGACAAGCAACTTTCATGTAACACTGATGTCACAATGTCAGATGAAAACGAATGACATGACTTACTATCAGAGGAGCAGCGTAGCACACACAATTGATGCCCACAAACAAAGCTGTGGGAAGTTTCCTTGAAGCCAATGCAGAGGGTAAAGAAAAACAACAACTTAAAATGTACCTCATGGCCAGTACGGGTATTGAACCCACGACCTTGGCGTTATTAGCACCATGCTCTAACCAACGGAGCTAACCGGCCGCTTGCAAAGGAGCAACATTTTTAGGATGCACATAGCCTCGGCCAGTGCTGGCGCGTAAACGAGCAAGTCCACCAACAGCATAGCCTGACAAGACTGGACCATCTTGGTTGCTCCTTGTGGCAAATCATAAAGGCTGGGGAATTAGCTCAAATGGTAGAGTGCTTGCTTAGCATGCGAGAGGTAGTGGGATCGATGCCCACATTCTCCAAAAAACAATTTTTTTTTGTGCATCCAAGAAAGCTCCAGTTCACACTTCATGCAGTTTTGTCTAACGACAACCTACTGTCATGTAACAATGACAAGCAACTTTCATGTAACACTGATGTCACAATGTCAGATGAAAACGAATGACATGACTTACTTTCAGAGGAGCAGCGTAGCACACACAATTGATGCCCACAAACAAAGGTGTGGGAAGTTTTCTTGAAGCCAATGCAGAGGGTAAAGAAAAACATTAAGTTAAAATGTACCTCATGGCCAGTACGGGGATCGAACCCACGACCTTGGCGTTATTAGCACCACACTATAACCAACTGAGCTAACCGGCCGCTTGCAAAGGAGCAACATTTTTAGGATGCACAGAGCCTCGGCCAGTGCTGGCGCGTAAATGAGCAAGTCCACCAACAGCATAGCCTGACAAGACTGGACCATCTTGGTTGCTCCTTGTGGCAAATCATAAAGGCTGGGGAATTAGCTCAAATGGTAGAGTGCTTGCTTAGCATGCGAGAGGTAGTGGGATCGATGCCCACATTCTCCAAAAAACAATTATTTTTTGTGCATCCAAGAAAGCTCCAGTTCACACTTCATGCAGTTTTGTCTAACGACAACCTACTGTCATGTAACAATGACAAGCAACTTTCATGTAACACTGATGTCACAATGTCAGATGAAAACGAATGACATGACTTACTTTCAGAGGAGCAGCGTAGCACACACAATTGATGCCCACAAACAAAGGTGTGGGAAGTTTTCTTGAAGCCAATGCAGAGGGTAAAGAAAAACATTAAGTTAAAATGTACCTCATGGCCAGTACGGGGATCGAACCCACGACCTTGGCGTTATTAGCACCACACTATAACCAACTGAGCTAACCGGCCGCTTGCAAAGGAGCAACATTTTTAGGATGCACAGAGCCTCGGCCAGTGCTGGCGCGTAAATGAGCAAGTCCACCAACAGCATAGCCTGACAAGACTGGACCATCTTGGTTGCTCCTTGTGGCAAATCATAAAGGCTGGGGAATTAGCTCAAATGGTAGAGTGCTTGCTTAGCATGCGAGAGGTAGTGGGATCGATGCCCACATTCTCCAAAAAACAATTTTTTTTTGTGCATCCAAGAAAGCTCCAGTTCACACTTCATGCAGTTTTGTCTAACTACAACCTACTGTCATGTAACAATGACAAGCAACTTTCATGTAACACTGATGTCACAATGTCAGATGAAAACGAATGACATGACTTACTATCAGAGGAGCAGCGTAGCACACACAATTGATGCCCACAAACAAAGCTGTGGGAAGTTTCCTTGAAGCCAATGCAGAGGGTAAAGAAAAACAACAACTTATAATGTACCTCATGGCCAGTACGGGTATTGAACCCACGACCTTGGCGTTATTAGCACCATGCTCTAACCAACGGAGCTAACCGGCCGCTTGTAAAGGAGCAACATTTTTAGGATGCACAGAGCCTCGGCCAGTGCTGGCGCGTAAACGAGCAAGTCCACCAACAGCATAGCCTGACAAGACTGGACCCTCTTGGTTGCTCCTTGTGGCAAATCATACAGGCTGGGGATTTAGCTCAAATGGTAGTGTGCTTGCTTAGCATGCGAGAGGTGTTGGGATCGATGCCCACGTTCTCCAAAAAACATTTTTTTTTTGTGCATCCAAGAAAGCTCCAGTTCACACTTCATGCAGTTTTGTCTAACGACAACCTACTGTCATGTAACAATGACAAGCAACTTTCATGTAACACTGATGTCACAATGTCAGATGAAAACGAATGACATGACTTACTTTCAGAGGAGCAGCGTAGCACACACAATTGATGCCCACAAACAAAGGTGTGGGAAGTTTTCTTGAAGCCAATGCAGCGGGTAAAGAAAAACAACAACTTAAAATGTACCTCATGGCCAGTACGGGGATCCAACCCACGAGCTTGGCGTTATTAGCACCACGCTCTAACCAACTGAGCTAACCGGTCGCTTGCAAAGGAGCAACATTTTTAGGATGCACAGAGCCTCGGCCAGTGCTGGCGCGTAAACGAGCAAGTCCGCCAACAGCATAGCCTGACAAGACTGGACCATCTTGGTTGCTCCTTGTGGCAAATCATACAGGCTGGGGAATTAGCTGAAATGGTAGAGTGCTTGCTTAGTATGCGAGAGGTAGTGGGATCGATGCCCACATTCTCCAAAAAACAATTTTTTTTTGTGCATCCAAGAAAGCTCCAGTTCACACTTCATGCAGTTTTGTCTAACGACAACCTACTGTCATGTAACAATGACAAGCAACTTTCATGTAACACTGATGTCACAATGTCAGATGAAAACGAATGACATGACTTACTTTCAGAGGAGCAGCGTAGCACACACAATTGATGCCCACAAACAAAGGTGTGGGAAGTTTTCTTGAAGCCAATGCAGAGGGTAAAGAAAAACAACAACTTAAAATGTACCTCATGGCCAGTACGGGTATCGAACCCACGACCTTGGCGTTATTAGCACCATGCTCTAACCAACGTGGTAACCGGCCGCTTGTAAAGGAGCAACATTTTTAGGATGCACAGAGCCTCGGCCAGTGCTGGCGCGTAAACGAGCAAGTCCACCAACAGCATAGCCTGACAAGACTGGACCCTCTTGGTTGCTCCTTGTGGCAAATCATACAGACTGGGGAATTAGCTGAAATGGTAGAGTGCTTGCTTAGCATGCGAGAGGTAGTAGAATCGATGCCCACATTCTCCAAAAAACATTTTTTTTTTGTGCATCCAAGAAAGCTCCAGTTCACACTTCATGCAGTTTTGTCTAACTACAACCTACTGTCATGTAACAATGACAAGCAACTTTCATGTAACACTGATGTCACAATGTCAGATGAAAACGAATGACATGACTTACTATCAGAGGAGCAGCGTAGCACACACAATTGATGCCCACAAACAAAGCTGTGGGAAGTTTCCTTGAAGCCAATGCAGAGGGTAAAGAAAAACAACAACTTAAAATGTACCTCATGGCCAGTACGGGTATTGAACCCACGACCTTGGCGTTATTAGCACCATGCTCTAACCAACGGAGCTAACCGGCCGCTTGTAAAGGAGCAACATTTTTAGGATGCACAGAGCCTCGGCCAGTGCTGGCGCGTAAACGAGCAAGTCCACCAACAGCATAGCCTGACAAGACTGGACCCTCTTGGTTGCTCCTTGTGGCAAATCATACAGGCTGGGGATTTAGCTCAAATGGTAGTGTGCTTGCTTAGCATGCGAGAGGTGGTGGGATCGATGCCCACATTCTCCAAAAAACATTTTTTTTTTGTGCATCCAAGAAAGCTCCAGTTCACACTTCATGCAGTTTTGTCTAACGACAACCTACTGTCATGTAACAATGACAAGCAACTTTCATGTAACACTGATGTCACAATGTCAGATGAAAACGAATGACATGACTTACTTTCAGAGGAGCAGCGTAGCACACACAATTGATGCCCACAAACAAAGGTGTGGGAAGTTTTCTTGAAGCCAATGCAGCGGGTAAAGAAAAACAAGAACTTAAAATGTACCTCATGGCCAGTACGGGGATCCAACCCACGAGCTTGGCGTTATTAGCACCACGCTCTAACCAACTAAGCTAACCGGTCGCTTGCAAAGGAGCAACATTTTTAGGATGCACAGAGCCTCGGCCAGTGCTGGCGCGTAAACGAGCAAGTCCGCCAACAGCATAGCCTGACAAGACTGGACCATCTTGGTTGCTCCTTGTGGCAAATCATACAGGCTGGGGAATTAGCTGAAATGGTAGAGTGCTTGCTTAGTATGCGAGAGGTAGTGGGATCGATGCCCACATTCTCCAAAAAACAATTTTTTTTTGTGCATCCAAGAAAGCTCCAGTTCACACTTCATGCAGTTTTGTCTAACGACAACCTACTGTCATGTAACAATGACAAGCAACTTTCATGTAACACTGATGTCACAATGTCAGATGAAAACGAATGACATGACTTACTTTCAGAGGAGCAGCGTAGCACACACAATTGATGCCCACAAACAAAGGTGTGGGAAGTTTTCTTGAAGCCAATGCAGAGGGTAAAGAAAAACAACAACTTAAAATGTACCTCATGGCCAGTACGGGTATCGAACCCACGACCTTGGCGTTATTAGCACCATGCTCTAACCAACGTGGTAACCGGCCGCATGTAAAGGAGCAACATTTTTAGGATGCACAGAGCCTCGGCCAGTGCTGGCGCGTAAACGAGCAAGTCCACCAACAGCATAGCCTGACAAGACTGGACCCTCTTGGTTGCTCCTTGTGGCAAATCATACAGACTGGGGAATTTGCTCAAATGGTAGAGTGCTTGCTTAGCATGCGAGAGGTAGTAGAATCGATGCCCACATTCTCCAAAAAACATTTTTTTTTTGTGCATCCAAGAAAGCTCCAGTTCACACTTCATGCAGTTTTGTCTAACTACAACCTACTGTCATGTAACAATGACAAGCAACTTTCATGTAACACTGATGTCACAATGTCAGATGAAAACGAATGACATGACTTACTATCAGAGGAGCAGCGTAGCACACACAATTGATGCCCACA
Source organism: Salvelinus fontinalis (assembly GCF_029448725.1). NCBI lineage: Eukaryota > Metazoa > Chordata > Actinopteri > Salmoniformes > Salmonidae > Salvelinus > Salvelinus fontinalis. The sequence continues at coordinate 127,608 of NW_026600308.1, read as the reverse complement.
AACAAAGCTGTGGGAAGTTTCCTTGAAGCCAATGCAGAGGGTAAAGAAAAACAACAACTTAAAATGTACCTCATGGCCAGTACGGGTATTGAACCCACGACCTTGGCGTTATTAGCACCATGCTCTAACCAACGGAGCTAACCGGCCGCTTGTAAAGGAGCAACATTTTTAGGATGCACAGAGCCTCGGCCAGTGCTGGCGCGTAAACGAGCAAGTCCACCAACAGCATAGCCTGACAAGACTGGACCCTCTTGGTTGCTCCTTGTGGCAAATCATACAGCCTGGGGAATTAGCTCAAATGGTAGAGTACTTGCTTAGCATGCGAGAGGTAGTGGGATCGATGCCCACATTCTCCAAAAAACAATTTTTTTTTGTGCATCCAAGAAAGCTCCAGTTCACACTTCATGCAGTTTTGTCTAACGACAACCTACTGTCATGTAACAATGACAAGCAACTTTCATGTAACACTGATGTCACAATGTCAGATGAAAACGAATGACATGAATTAATTTCAGAGGAGCAGCGTAGCACACACAATTGATGCCCACAAACAAAGGTGTGGGAAGTTTTCTTGAAGCCAATGCAGAGGGTAAAGAAAAACAACAACTTAAAATGTACCTCATGGCCAGTACGAGGATCGAACCCACGACCTTGGCGTTATTAGCACCATGCTCTAACCAACGGAGCTAACTGGCCGCTTGTAAAGGAGCAACATTTTTAGGATGCACAGAGCCTCGGCCAGTGCTGGCGCGTAAACGAGCAAGTCCACCAACAGCATAGCCTGACAAGACTGGACCATCTTGGTTGCTCCTTGTGGCAAATCACAAAGGCTGGGGAATTAGCTCAAATGGTAGAGTGCTTGCTTAGCATGCGAGAGGTAGTGGGATCGATGCCCACATTCTCCCAAAAAACATTTTTTTTTGTGCATCCAAGAAAGCTCCAGTTCACATTTCATGCAGTTTTGTCTAACTACAACCTACTGTCATGTAACAATGACAAGCAACTTTCATGTAACACTGATGTCACAATGTCAGATGAAAACGAATGACATGACTTACTATCAGAGGAGCAGCGAAGCACACACAATTGATGCCCACAAACAAAGCTGTGGGAAGTTTCCTTGAAGCCAATGCAGAGGGTAAAGAAAAACAACAACTTAAAATGTACCTCATGTCCAGTACGGGTATCGAACCCACGACCTTGGCATTATTAGCACCATGCTCTAACCAACGGAGCTAACCGGCCGCTTGTAAAGGAGCAACATTTTTAGGATGCACAGATCCTCGGCCAGTGCTGGCGCGTAAACGAGCAAGTCCACCAACAGCATAGCCTGACAAGACTGGACCCTCTTGGTTGCTCCTTGTGGCAAATCATACAGGCTGGGTATTTAGCTCAAATGGTAGTGTGCTTGCTTAGCATGCGAGAGGTAGTGGGATCGATGCCCACATTCTCCAAAAAACAAATTTTTTTTGTGCATCCAAGAAAGCTCCAGTTCACACTTCATGCAGTTTTGTCTAACGACAACCTACTGTCATGTAACAATGACAAGCAACTTTCATGTAACACTGATGTCACAATGTCAGATGAAAACGAATGACATGACTTACTTTCAGAGGAGCAGCGTAGCACACACAATTGATGCCCACAAACAAAGGTGTGGGAAGTTTTCTTGAAGCCAATGCAGAGGGTAAAGAAAAACAACAACTTAAAAAGTACCTCATGGCCAGTACGGGGATCCAACCCACGAGCTTGGCGTTATTAGCACCACGCTCTAACCAACTGAGCTAACCGGTCGCTTGCAAAGGAGCAACATTTTTAGGATGCACAGAGCCTCGGCCAGTGCTGGCGCGTAAACGAGCAAGTCCGCCAACAGCATAGCCTGACAAGACAGGACCATCTTGGTTGCTCCTTGTGGCAAATCATAAAGGCTGGGGAATTAGCTGAAATGGTAGAGTGCTTGCTTAGCATGCGAGAGGTAGTGGGATCGATGCCCACATTCTCCAAAAAACAATTTTTTTTTGTGCATCCAAGAAAGCTCCAGTTCACACTTCATGCAGTTTTGTCTAACGACAACCTACTGTCATGTAACAATGACAAGCAACTTTCATGTAACACTGATGTCACAATGTCAGATGAAAACGAATGACATGACTTACTTTCAGAGGAGCAGCGTAGCACACACAATTGATGCCCACAAACAAAGGTGTGGGAAGTTTTCTTGAAGCCAATGCAGAGGGTAAAGAAAAACAACAACTTAAAATGTACCTCATGGCCAGTACGGGTATTGCACCCACGACCTTGGCGTTATTAGCACCATGCTCTAACCAACGGAGCTAACCGGCCGCTTGTAAAGGAGCAACATTTTTAGGATGCACAGAGCCTCGGCCAGTGCTGGCGCGTAAACGAGCAAGTCCACCAACAGCATAGCCTGACAAGACTGGACCATCTTGGTTGCTCCTTGTGGCAAATCATACAGCCTGGGGAATTAGCTCAAATGGTAGAGTGCTTGCTTAGCATGCGAGAGGTAGTGGGATCGGTGCCCACATTCTCCAAAAAAAATTTTTTTTTGTGCATCCAAGAAAGCTCCAGTTCACACTTCATGCAGTTTTGTCTAACGACAACCTACTGTCATGTAACAATGACAAGCAACTTTCATGTAACACTGATGTCACAATGTCAGATGAAAACGAATGACATGACTTACTTTCAGAGGAGCAGCGTAGCACACACAATTGATGCCCACAAACAAAGGTGTGGGAAGTTTTCTTGAAGCCAATGCAGAGGGTAAAGAAAAACAACAACTTAAAATGTACCTCATGGCCAGTACGAGGATCAAACCCACGACCTTGGCGTAATTAGCACCATGCTCTAACCAACGGAGCTAACTGGCCGCTTGTAAAGGAGCAACATTTTTAGGATGCACAGAGCCTCGGCCAGTGCTGGCGCGTAAACGAGCAAGTCCACCAACAGCATAGCCTGACAAGACTGGACCATCTTGGTTGCTCCTTGTGGCAAATCACAAAGGCTGGGGAATTAGCTCAAATGGTAGAGTGTTTGCTTAGCATCCGAGAGGTAGTGGGATCGATGCCCACATTCTCCAAAAAACATTTTTTTTTTGTGCATCCAAGAAAGCTCCAGTTCACACTTCATGCAGTTTTGTCTAACTACAACCTACTGTCATGTAACAATGACAAGCAACTTTCATGTAACACTGATGTCACAATGTCAGATGAAAACGAATGACATGACTTACTATCAGAGGAGCAGCGTAGCACACACAATTGATGCCCACAAACAAAGCTGTGGGAAGTTTCCTTGAAGCCAATGCAGAGGGTAAAGAAAAACAACAACTTAAAATGTACCTCATGTCCAGTACGGGTATCGAACCCACGACCTTGGCATTATTAGCACCATGCTCTAACCAACGGAGCTAACCGGCCGCTTGTAAAGGAGCAACATTTTTAGGATGCACAGAGCCTCGGCCAGTGCTGGCGCGTAAACGAGCAAGTCCACCAACAGCATAGCCTGACAAGACTAGACCCTCTTGGTTGCTCCTTGTGGCAAATCATACAGGCTGGTGAATTAGTTCAAATGGTAAAGTGCTTGCTTAGCATGCGAGAGGTAGTGGGATCGATGCCCACATTCTCCAAAAAACACAATTTTTTTGTGGAGCCAAGAAAGCTCCAGTTCACACTTCATGCAGTTTTGTCTAACGACAACCTACTGTCATGTAACAATGACAAGCAACTTTCATGTAACACTGATGTCACAATGTCAGATGAAAACGAATGACATGACTTACTTTCAGAGGAGCAGCGTAGCACACACAATTGATGCCCACAAACAAAGCTGTGGGAAGTTTCCTTGAAGCCAATGCAGAGGGTAAAGAAAAACAACAACTTAAAATGTACCTCATGGCCAGTACAGGGATCGAACCCACGACCTTGGCGTTATTAGCACTACGCTCTAACCAACTGAGCTAACCGGCCGCTTGCAAAGAAGCAACATTTTTAGGATGCACAGAGCCTCGGCCAGTGCTGGCGCGTAAACGAGCAAGTCCACCAACAGCATAGCCTGACAAGACTGGACCATCTTGGTTGCTCCTTGTGGCAAATCATAAAGGCTGGGGAATTAGCTCAAATGGTAGAGTGCTTGCTTAGCATGCGAGAGGTATTGGGATCGATGCCCACATTCTCCAAAAAACAATTTTTTTTTGTGCATCCAAGAAAGCTCCAGTTCACACTTCATGCAGTTTTGTCTAACGACAACCTACTGTCATGTAACAATGACAAGCAACTTTCATGTAACACTGATGTCACAATGTCAGATGAAAACGAATGACATGACTTACTTTCAGAGGAGCAGCGTAGCACACACAATTGATGCCCACAAACAAAGGTGTGGGAAGTTTTCTTGAAGCCAATGCAGAGGGTAAAGAAAAACAACAACTTAAAATGTACCTCATGGCCAGTACGGGGATCCAACCCACGAGCTTGGCGTTATTAGCACCACGCTCTAACCAACTGAGCTAACCGGTCGCTTGCAAAGGAGCAACATTTTTAGGATGCACAGAGCCTCGGCCAGTGCTGGCGCGTAAACGAGCAAGTCCGCCAACAGCATAGCCTGACAAGACTGGACCATCTTGGTTGCTCCTTGTGGCAAATCATAAAGGCTGGGGAATTAGCTGAAATGGTAGAGTGCTTGCTTAGCATGCGAGAGGTAGTGGGATCGATGCCCACATTCTCCAAAAAACATTTTTTTTTTGTGCATCCAAGAAAGCTCCAGTTCACACTTCATGCAGTTTTGTCTAACGACAACCTACTGTCATGTAACAATGACAAGCAACTTTCATGTAACACTGATGTCACAATGTCAGATGAAAACGAATGACATGACTTACTTTCAGAGGAGCAGCGTAGCACACACAATTGATGCCCACAAACAAAGGTGTGGGAAGTTTTCTTGAAGCCAATGCAGAGGGTAAAGAAAAACAACAACTTAAAATGTACCTCATGGCCAGTACGGGTATTGCACCCACGACCTTGGCGTTATTAGCACCATGCTCTAACCAACGGAGCTAACCGGCCGCTTGTAAAGGAGCAACATTTTTAGGATGCACAGAGCCTCGGCCAGTGCTGGCGCGTAAACGAGCAAGTCCACCAACAGCATAGCCTGACAAGACTGGACCATCTTGGTTGCTCCTTGTGGCAAATCTTACAGCCTGGGGAATTAGCTCAAATGGTAGAGTGCTTGCTTAGCATGCGAGAGGTAGTGGGATCGGTGCCCACATTCTCCCAAAAAAATTTTTTTTTGTGCATCCAAGAAAGCTCCAGTTCACACTTCATGCAGTTTTGTCTAACGACAACCTACTGTCATGTAACAATGACAAGCAACTTTCATGTAACACTGATGTCACAATGTCAGATGAAAACGAATGACATGACTTACTTTCAGAGGAGCAGCGTAGCACACACAATTGATGCCCACAAACAAAGGTGTGGGAAGTTTTCTTGAAGCCAATGCAGAGGGTAAAGAAAAACAACAACTTAAAATGTACCTCATGGCCAGTACGAGGATCAAACCCACGACCTTGGCGTAATTAGCACCATGCTCTAACCAACGGAGCTAACTGGCCGCTTCTAAAGGAGCAACATTTTTAGGATGCACAGAGCCTCGGCCAGTGCTGGCGCGTAAACGAGCAAGTCCACCAATAGCATAGCCTGACAAGACTGGACCATCTTGGTTGCTCCTTGTGGCAAATCACAAAGGCTGGGGAATTAGCTCAAATGGTAGAGTGTTTGCTTAGCATGCGAGAGGTAGTGGGATCGATGCCCACATTCTCCAAAAAACATTTTTTTTTTGTGCATCCAAGAAAGCTCCAGTTCACACTTCATGCAGTTTTGTCTAACTACAACCTACTGTCATGTAACAATGACAAGCAACTTTCATGTAACACTGATGTCACAATGTCAGATGAAAACGAATGACATGACTTACTATCAGAGGAGCAGCGTAGCACACACAATTGATGCCCACAAACAAAGCTGTGGGAAGTTTCCTTGAAGCCAATGCAGAGGGTAAAGAAAAACAACAACTTAAAATGTACCTCATGTCCAGTACGGGTATCGAAACCACGACCTTGGCATTATTAGCACCATGCTCTAACCAACGGAGCTAACCGGCCGCTTGTAAAGGAGCAACATTTTTAGGATGCACAGAGCCTCGGCCAGTGCTGGCGCGTAAACGAGCAAGTCCACCAACAGCATAGCCTGACAAGACTAGACCCTCTTGGTTGCTCCTTGTGGCAAATCATACAGGCTGGTGAATTAGTTCAAATGGTAAAGTGCATGCTTAGCATGCGAGAGGTAGTGGGATCGATGCCCACATTCTCCAAAAAACACAATTTTTTTGTGGAGCCAAGAAAGCTCCAGTTCACACTTCATGCAGTTTTGTCTAACGACAACCTACTGTCATGTAACAATGACAAGCAACTTTCATGTAACACTGATGTCACAATGTCAGATGAAAACGAATGACATGACTTACTTTCAGAGGAGCAGCGTAGCACACACAATTGATGCCCACAAACAAAGCTGTGGGAAGTTTCCTTGAAGCCAATGCAGAGGGTAAAGAAAAACAACAACTTAAAATGTACCTCATGGCCAGTACAGGGATCGAACCCACGACCTTGGCGTTATTAGCACTACGCTCTAACCAACTGAGCTAACCGGCCGCTTGCAAAGAAGCAACATTTTTAGGATGCACAGAGCCTCGGCCAGTGCTGGCGCGTAAACGAGCAAGTCCACCAACAGCATAGCCTGACAAGACTGGACCATCTTGGTTGCTCCTTGTGGCAAATCATAAAGGCTGGGGAATTAGCTCAATTGGTAGAGTGCTTGCTTAGCATGCGAGAGGTAGTGGGATCGATGCCCACATTCTCCAAAGAACATTTTTTTTTTGTGCATCCAAGAAAGCTCCAGTTCACACTTCATGCAGTTTTGTCTAACTACAACCTACTGTCATGTAACAATGACAAGCAACTTTCATGTAACACTGATGTCACAATGTCAGATGAAAACGAATGACATGACTTACTATCAGAGGAGCAGCGTAGCACACACAATTGATGCCCACAAACAAAGCTGTGGGAAGTTTCCTTGAAGCCAATGCAGAGGGTAAAGAAAAACAACAACTTAAAATGTACCTCATGGCCAGTACGGGTATTGCACCCACGACCTTGGCGTTATTAGCACCATGCTCTAACCAACGGAGCTAACCGGCCGCTTGTAAAGGAGCAACATTTTTAGGATGCACAGAGCCTCGGCCAGTGCTGGCGCGTAAACGAGCAAGTCCACCAACAGCATAGCCTGACAAGACTGGACCATCTTGGTTGCTCCTTGTGGCAAATCTTACAGCCTGGGGAATTAGCTCAAATGGTAGAGTGCTTGCTTAGCATGCGAGAGGTAGTGGGATCGGTGCCCACATTCTCCCAAAAAAATTTTTTTTTGTGCATCCAAGAAAGCTCCAGTTCACACTTCATGCAGTTTTGTCTAACGACAACCTACTGTCATGTAACAATGACAAGCAACTTTCATGTAACACTGATGTCACAATGTCAGATGAAAACGAATGACATGACTTACTTTCAGAGGAGCAGCGTAGCACACACAATTGATGCCCACAAACAAAGGTGTGGGAAGTTTTCTTGAAGCCAATGCAGAGGGTAAAGAAAAACAACAACTTAAAATGTACCTCATGGCCAGTACGAGGATCAAACCCACGACCTTGGCGTAATTAGCACCATGCTCTAACCAACGGAGCTAACTGGCCGCTTCTAAAGGAGCAACATTTTTAGGATGCACAGAGCCTCGGCCAGTGCTGGCGCGTAAACGAGCAAGTCCACCAATAGCATAGCCTGACAAGACTGGACCATCTTGGTTGCTCCTTGTGGCAAATCACAAAGGCTGGGGAATTAGCTCAAATGGTAGAGTGTTTGCTTAGCATGCGAGAGGTAGTGGGATCGATGCCCACATTCTCCAAAAAACATTTTTTTTTTGTGCATCCAAGAAAGCTCCAGTTCACACTTCATGCAGTTTTGTCTAACTACAACCTACTGTCATGTAACAATGACAAGCAACTTTCATGTAACACTGATGTCACAATGTCAGATGAAAACGAATGACATGACTTACTATCAGAGGAGCAGCGTAGCACACACAATTGATGCCCACAAACAAAGCTGTGGGAAGTTTCCTTGAAGCCAATGCAGAGGGTAAAGAAAAACAACAACTTAAAATGTACCTCATGTCCAGTACGGGTATCGAAACCACGACCTTGGCATTATTAGCACCATGCTCTAACCAACGGAGCTAACCGGCCGCTTGTAAAGGAGCAACATTTTTAGGATGCACAGAGCCTCGGCCAGTGCTGGCGCGTAAACGAGCAAGTCCACCAACAGCATAGCCTGACAAGACTAGACCCTCTTGGTTGCTCCTTGTGGCAAATCATACAGGCTGGTGAATTAGTTCAAATGGTAAAGTGCATGCTTAGCATGCGAGAGGTAGTGGGATCGATGCCCACATTCTCCAAAAAACACAATTTTTTTGTGGAGCCAAGAAAGCTCCAGTTCACACTTCATGCAGTTTTGTCTAACGACAACCTACTGTCATGTAACAATGACAAGCAACTTTCATGTAACACTGATGTCACAATGTCAGATGAAAACGAATGACATGACTTACTTTCAGAGGAGCAGCGTAGCACACACAATTGATGCCCACAAACAAAGCTGTGGGAAGTTTCCTTGAAGCCAATGCAGAGGGTAAAGAAAAACAACAACTTAAAATGTACCTCATGGCCAGTACAGGGATCGAACCCACGACCTTGGCGTTATTAGCACTACGCTCTAACCAACTGAGCTAACCGGCCGCTTGCAAAGAAGCAACATTTTTAGGATGCACAGAGCCTCGGCCAGTGCTGGCGCGTAAACGAGCAAGTCCACCAACAGCATAGCCTGACAAGACTGGACCATCTTGGTTGCTCCTTGTGGCAAATCATAAAGGCTGGGGAATTAGCTCAATTGGTAGAGTGCTTGCTTAGCATGCGAGAGGTAGTGGGATCGATGCCCACATTCTCCAAAGAACATTTTTTTTTTGTGCATCCAAGAAAGCTCCAGTTCACACTTCATGCAGTTTTGTCTAACTACAACCTACTGTCATGTAACAATGACAAGCAACTTTCATGTAACACTGATGTCACAATGTCAGATGAAAACGAATGACATGACTTACTATCAGAGGAGCAGCGTAGCACACACAATTGATGCCCACAAACAAAGCTGTGGGAAGTTTCCTTGAAGCCAATGCAGAGGGTAAAGAAAAACAACAACTTAAAATATACCTCATGGCCAGTACGGGTATCGAACCCACGAACTTGGCGTTATTAGCACCATGCTCTAACCAACGTGGTAACCGGCCGCTTGTAAAGGAGCAACATTTTTAGGATGCACAGAGCCTCGGCCAGTGCTGGCGCGTGAACGAGCAAGTCCACCAACAGCATAGCCTGACAAGACTAGACCCTCTTGGTTGCTCCTTGTGGCAAATCATACAGGCTGGGGAATTAGCTCAAATGGTAGTGTGCTTGCTTAGCATGCGAGAGGTAGTGGGATCGATGCCCACATTCTCCAAAAAACATTTTTTTTTGTGCATCCAAGAAAGCTCCAGTTCACACTTCATGCAGTTTTGTCTAACGACAACCTACTGTCATGTAACAATGACAAGCAACTTTCATGTAACACTGATGTCACAATGTCAGATGAAAACGAATGACATGACTTACTTCCAGAGGAGCAGCGTAGCACACACAATTGATGCCCACAAACAAAGGTGTGGGAAGTTTTCTTGAAGCCAATGCAGAGGGTAAAGAAAAACAACAACTTAAAATGTACCTCATGGCCAGTACGGGGATCGAACCCACGAGCTTGGCGTTATTAGCACCATGCTCTAACCAACGGAGCTAACCGCCCGCTTGTAAAGGAGCAACATTTTTAGGATGCACAGAGCCTCGGCCAGTGCTGGCGCGTAAACGAGCAAGTCCACCAACAGCATAGCCTGACAAGACTGGACCATCTTGGTTGCTCCTTGTGGCAAATCACAAAGGCTGGGGAATTAGCTCAAATGGTAGAGTGCTTGCTTAGCATGCGAGTGGTAGTGGGATCGATGCCCACATTCTCCAAAAAACATTTTTTTTTTGTGCATCCAAGAAAGCTCCAGTTCAAACTTCATGCAGTTTTGTCTAACTACAACCTACTGTCATGTAACAATGACAAGCAACTTTCATGTCACACTGATGTCACAATGTCAGATGAAAACGAATGACATGACTTACTATCAGAGGAGCAGCGTAGCACACACAATTGATGCCCACAAAAAAAGCTGTGGGAAGTTTCCTTGAAGCCAATGCAGAGGGTAAAGAAAAACAACAACTTAAAATGTACCTCATGGCCAGTACGGGTATCGAACCCACGACCTTGGCGGTATTAGCACCATGCTCTAACCAACGCAGCTAACCGGCCGCTTGTAAAGGATCAACATTTTTAGGATGCACAGAGCCTCGGCCAGTGCTGGCGCGTAAACGAGCAAGTCCACCAACAGCATAGCCTGACAAGACTGGACCCTCTTGGTTGCTCCTTGTGGCAAATCATAAAGGCTGGGGAATTAGCTCAAATGGTAGAGTGCTTGCTTTGCATGCGAGATGTAGTGGGATCGATGCCCACATTCTCCCAAAAAAAATTTTTTTTTGTGCATCCAAGAAAGCTCCAGTTCACATTTCATGCAGTTTTGTCTAACGACAACCTACTGTCATGTAACAATGACAATCAACTTTCATGTAACACTGATGTCACAATGTCAGATGAAAACGAATGACATGACTTACTTTCAGAGGAGCAGCGTAGCACACACAATTGATGCCCACAAACAAAGGTGTGGGAAGTTTTCTTGAAGCCAATGCAGAGGGTAAAGAAAAACAACAACTTAAAATGTACCTCATGGCCAGTACGGGTATCGAACCCACGACCTTGGCGTTATTAGCACCATGCTCTAACCAACGTGGTAACCGGCCGCTTGTAAAGGATCAACATTTTTAGGATGCACAGAGCCTCGGCCAGTGCTGGCGCGTAAACGAGCAAGTCCACCAACAGCATAGCCTGACAAGACTGGACCCTCTTGGTTGCTCCTTGTGGCAAATCATACAGACTGGGGAATTAGCTCAAATGGTAGAGTGCTTGCTTAGCATGCGAGAGGTAGTGGGATCGATGCCCACATTCTCCAAAAAACGTTTTTTTTTGTGCATCCAAGAAAGCTCCAGTTCACACTTCATGCAGTTTTGTCTAACTACAACCTACTGTCATGTAACAATGACAAGCAACTTTCATGTAACACTGATGTCACAATGTCAGATGAAAACGAATGACATGACTTACTATCAGAGGAGCAGCGTAGCACACACAATTGATGCCCACAAACAAAGCTGTGGGAAGTTTCCTTGAAGCCAATGCAGAGGGTAAAGAAAAACAACAACTTAAAATGTACCTCATGGCCAGTACGGGTATTGAACCCACGACCTTGGCGTTATTAGCACCATGCTCTAACCAACAAAGCTAACCGGCCGCTTGTAAAGGAGCAACATTTTTAGGATGCACAGAGCCTCGGCCAGTGCTGGCGCGTAAACGAGCAAGTCCACCAACAGCATAGCCTGACAAGACTGGACCCTCTTGGTTGCTCCTTGTGGCAAATCATACAGCCTGGGGAATTAGCTCAAATGGTAGAGTGCTTGCTTAGCATGCGAGAGGTAGTGGGATCGATGCCCACATTCTCCAAAAAACATTTTTTTTTGTGCATCCAAGAAAGCTCCAGTTCACACTTCATGCAGTTTTGTCTAACGACAACCTACTGTCATGTAACAATGACAAGCAACTTTCATGTAACACTGATGTCACAATGTCAGATGAAAACGAATGACATGACTTACTTCCAGAGGAGCAGCGTAGCACACACAATTGATGCCCACAAACAAAGGTGTGGGAAGTTTTCTTGAAGCCAATGCAGAGGGTAAAGAAAAACAACAACTTAAAATGTACCTCATGGCCAGTACGGGGATCGAACCCACGAGCTTGGCGTTATTAGCACCATGCTCTAACCAACGGAGCTAACCGCCCGCTTGTAAAGGAGCAACATTTTTAGGATGCACAGAGCCTCGGCCAGTGCTGGCGCGTAAACGAGCAAGTCCACCAACAGCATAGCCTGACAAGACTGGACCATCTTGGTTGCTCCTTGTGGCAAATCACAAAGGCTGGGGAATTAGCTCAAATGGTAGAGTGCTTGCTTAGCATGCGAGTGGTAGTGGGATCGATGCCCATATTCTCCAAAAAACATTTTTTTTTTCATCCAAGAAAGCTCCAGTTCACACTTCATGCAGTTTTGTCTAACTACAACCTACTGTCATGTAACAATGACAAGCAACTTTCATGTAACACTGATGTCACAATGTCAGATGAAAACGAATGACATGACTTACTATCAGAGGAGCAGCGTAGCACACACAATTGATGCCCACAAACAAAGCTGTGGGAAGTTTCCTTGAAGCCAATGCAGAGGGTAAAGAAAAACAACAACTTAAAATGTACCTCATGGCCAGTACGGGTATCGAACCCACGAACTTGGCGTTATTAGCACCATGCTCTAACCAACGTGGTAACCGGCCGCTTGTAAAGGAGCAACATTTTTAGGATGCACAGAGCCTCGGCCAGTGCTGGCGCGTGAACGAGCAAGTCCACCAACAGCATAGCCTGACAAGACTAGACCCTCTTGGTTGCTCCTTGTGGCAAATCTTACAGGCTGGGGAATTAGCTCAAATGGCAGTGTGCTTGCTTAGCATGCGAGAGGTAGTGGGATCGATGCCCACATTCTCCAAAAAACATTTTTTTTTGTGCATCCAAGAAAGCTCCAGTTCACACTTCATGCAGTTTTGTCTAACGACAACCTACTGTCATGTAACAATGACAAGCAACTTTCATGTAACACTGATGTCACAATGTCAGATGAAAACGAATGACATGACTTACTTCCAGAGGAGCAGCGTAGCACACACAATTGATGCCCACAAACAAAGGTGTGGGAAGTTTTCTTGAAGCCAATGCAGAGGGTAAAGAAAAACAACAACTTAAAATGTACCTCATGGCCAGTACTGGGATCGAACCCACGAGCTTGGCGTTATTAGCACCATGCTCTAACCAACGGAGCTAACCGCCCGCTTGTAAAGGAGCAACATTTTTAGGATGCACAGAGCCTCGGCCAGTGCTGGCGCGTAAACGAGCAAGTCCACCAACAGCATAGCCTGACAAGACTGGACCATCTTGGTTGTTCCTTGTGGCAAATTACAAAGGCTGGGGAATTAGCTCAAATGGTAGAGTGCTTGCTTAGCATGCGAGTGGTAGTGGGATCGATGCCCACATTCTCCAAAAAACATTTTTTTTTTGTGCATCCAAGAAAGCTCCAGTTCAAACTTCATGCAGTTTTGTCTAACTACAACCTACTGTCATGTAACAATGACAAGCAACTTTCATGTCACACTGATGTCACAATGTCAGATGAAAACGAATGACATGACTTACTATCAGAGGAGCAGCGTAGCACACACAATTGATGCCCACAAAAAAAGCTGTGGGAAGTTTCCTTGAAGCCAATGCAGAGGGTAAAGAAAAACAACAACTTAAAATGTACCTCATGGCCAGTACGGGTATCGAACCCACGACCTTGGCGGTATTAGCACCATGCTCTAACCAACGCAGCTAACCGGCCGCTTGTAAAGGATCAACATTTTTAGGATGCACAGAGCCTCGGCCAGTGCTGGCGCGTAAACGAGCAAGTCCACCAACAGCATAGCCTGACAAGACTGGACCCTCTTGGTTGCTCCTTGTGGCAAATCATAAAGGCTGGGGAATTAGCTCAAATGGTAGAGTGCTTGCTTTGCATGCGAGATGTAGTGGGATCGATGCCCACATTCTCCCAAAAAAATTTTTTTTTTGTGCATCCAAGAAAGCTCCAGTTCACATTTCATGCAGTTTTGTCTAACGACAACCTACTGTCATGTAACAATGAGAATCAACTTTCATGTAACACTGATGTCACAATGTCAGATGAAAACGAATGACATGACTTACTTTCAGAGGAGCAGCGTAGCACACACAATTGATGCCCACAAACAAAGGTGTGGGAAGTTTTCTTGAAGCCAATGCAGAGGGTAAAGAAAAACAACAACTTAAAATGTACCTCATGGCCAGTACGGGTATCGAACCCACGACCTTGGCGTTATTAGCACCATGCTCTAACCAACGTGGTAACCGGCCGCTTGTAAAGGAGCAACATTTTTAGGATGCACAGAGCCTCGGCCAGTGCTGGCGCGTAAACGAGCAAGTCCACCAACAGCATAGCCTGACAAGACTGGACCCTCTTGGTTGCTCCTTGTGGCAAATCATACAGCCTGGGGAATTAGCTCAAATGGTAGAGTGCTTGCTTAGCATGCGAGAGGTAGTGGGATCGATGCCCACATTCTCCAAAAAACATTTTTTTTTTGTGCATCCAAGAAAGCTCCAGTTCACACTTCATGCAGTTTTGTCTAACTACAACCTACTGTCATGTAACAATGACAAGCAACTTTCATGTAACACTGATGTCACAATGTCAGATGAAAACGAATGACATGACTTACTATCAGAGGAGCAGCGTAGCACACACAATTGATGCCCACAAACAAAGCTGTGGGAAGTTTCCTTGAAGCCAATGCAGAGGGTAAAGAAAAACAACAACTTAAAATGTACCTCATGGCCAGTACGGGTATTGAACCCACGACCTTGGCATTATTAGCACCATGCTCTAACCAACAGAGCTAACCGGCCGCTTGTAAAGGAGCAACATTTTTAGGATGCACAGAGCCTCGGCCAGTGCTGGCGCGTAAACGAGCAAGTCCACCAACAGCATAGCCTGACAAGACTGGACCCTCTTGGTTGCTCCTTGTGGCAAATCATACAGCCTGGGGAATTAGCTCAAATGGTAGAGTGCTTGCTTAGCATGCGAGAGGTAGTGGGATCGATGCCCACATTCTCCAAAAATCATTTTTTTTTTGTGCATCCAAGAAAGCTCCAGTTCACACTTCATGCAGTTTTGTCTAACTACAACCTACTGTCATGTAACAATGACAAGCAACTTTCATGTAACACTGATGTCACAATGTCAGATGAAAACGAATGACATGACTTACTATCAGAGGAGCAGCGTAGCACACACAATTGATGCCCACAAACAAAGCTGTGGGAAGTTTCCTTGAAGCCAATGCAGAGGGTAAAGAAAAACAACAACTTAAAATGTACCTCATGGCCAGTACGGGTATCGAACCCACGACCTTGGTGTTATTAGCACCATGCTCTAACCAACGGAGCTAACCGGCCGCTTGTAAAGGATCAACATTTTTAGGATGCACAGAGCGTAGGCCAGTGCTGGCGCGTAAACGAGCAAGTCCACCAACAGCATAGCCTGACAAGACTGGACCCTCTTGGTTGCTCCTTGTGGCAAATCATAAATGCTGGGGAATTAGCTCAAATGGTAGAGTGCTTGCTTAGCATGCGAGAGGTAGTGGGATCGATGCCCACATTCTCCAAAAAAACATTTTTTTTTTGTGCATCCAAGAAAGCTCCAGTTCACATTTCATGCAGTTTTGTATAACTACAACCTACTGTCATGTAACAATGACAAGCAACTTTCATGTAACACTGATGTCACAATGTCAGATGAAAACGAATGACATGACTTACTATCAGAAGAGCAGCGAAGCACACACAATTGATGCCCACAAACAAAGCTGTGGGAAGTTTCCTTGAAGCCAATGCAGAGGGTAAAGAAAAACAACAACTTAAAATGTACCTCATGTCCAGTACGGGTATCGAACTCACGACCTTGGCATTATTAGCACCATGCTCTAACCAACGGAGCTAACCGTCCGCTTTTAAAGGAGCAACATTTTTAGGATGCACAGAGCCTCGGCCAGTGCTGGCGCGTAAACGAGCAAGTCCACCAACAGCATAGCCTGACAAGACTGGACCCTCTTGGTTGCTCCTTGTGGCAAATCATACAGGCTGGTGAATTAGCTCAAATGGTAAAGTGCTTGCTTAGCATGCGAGAGGTAGTGGGATCGATGCCCACATTCTCCAAAAAACACAATTTTTTTGTGGAGCCAAGAAAGCTCCAGTTCACACTTCATGCAGTTTTGTCTAACGACAACCTACTGTCATGTAACAATGACAAGCAACTTTCATGTAACACTGATGTCACAATGTCAGATGAAAACGAATGACATGACTTACTTTCAGAGGAGCAGCGTAGCACACACAATTGATGCCCACAAACAAAGCTGTGGGAAGTTTCCTTGAAGCCAATGCAGAGGGTAAAGAAAAACAACAACTTAAAATGTACCTCATGGCCAGTACGGGTATCGAACCCACGAACTTGGCTTTATTAGCACCATGCTCTAACCAACGTGGTAACCGGCCGCTTGTAAATGAGCAACATTTTTAGGATGCACAGAGCCTCGGCCAGTGCTGGCGCGTGAACGAGCAAGTCCACCAACAGCATAGCCTGACAAGACTGGACCCTCTTGGTTGCTCCTTGTGGCAAATCATACAGGCTGGGGAATTAGAACAAATGGTAGAGTGCTTGCTTAGCATGCGAGAGGTAGTGGGATCGATGCCCACATTCTCCAAAAAACATTTTTTTTTTGTTCATCCAAGAAAGCTCCAGTTCACACTTCATGCAGTTTTGTCTAACTACAACCTACTGTCATGTAACAATGACAAGCAACTTTCATGTAACACTGATGTCACAATGTCAGATGAAAACGAATGACATGACTTACTATCAGAGGAGCAGCGTAGCACACACAATTGATGCCCACAAACAAAGCTGTGGGAAGTTTCCTTGAAGCCAATGCAGAGGGTAAAGAAAAACAACAACTTAAAATGTACCTCATGGCCAGTATTGGTATTAAACCCACGACCTTGGCGTTATTAGCACCATGCTCTAACCAACGGAGCTAACCGGCCGATTGTAAAGGAGCAACATTTTTAGGATGCACAGAGCCTCGGCCAGTGCTGGCGCGTAAACGAGCAAGTCCACCAACAGCATAGCCTGACAAGACTGGACCCTCTTGGTTGCTCCTTGTGGCAAATCATACAGGCTGGGGATTTAGCTCAAATGGTAGTGTGCTTGCTTAGCATGCGAGAGGTAGTGGGATCGATGCCCACATTCTCCAAAAAACAATTTTTTTTTGTGCATCCAAGAAAGCTCCAGTTCACACTTCATGCAGTTTTGTCTAACGACAACCTACTGTCATGTAACAATGACAAGCAACTTTCATGTAACACTGATGTCACAATGTCAGATGAAAACGAATGACATGACTTACTTTCAGAGGAGCAGCGTAGCACACACAATTGATGCCCACAAACAAAGGTGTGGGAAGTTTTCTTGAAGCCAATGCAGAGGGTAAAGAAAAACAACAACTTAAAATGTACCTCATGGTCAGTACGAGGATCGAACCCACGACCTTGGCGTTATTAGCACCATGCTCTAACCAACGTAGCTAACTGGCCGCTTGTAAAGGAGCAACATTTTTAGGATGCACAGAGCCTCGGCCAGTGCTGGCGCGTAAACGAGCAAGTCCACCAACAGCATAGCCTGACAAGACTGGACCATCTTGGTTGCTCCTTGTGGCAAATCACAAAGGCTGGGGAATTAGCTCAAATGGTAGAGTGCTTGCTTAGCATGCGAGAGGTAGTGGGATCGATGCCCACATTCTCCAAAAATCATTTTTTTTTTGTGCATCCAAGAAAGCTCCAGTTCACACTTCATGCAGTTTTGTCTAACTACAACCTACTGTCATGTAACAATGACAAGCAACTTTCATGTAACACTGATGTCACAATGTCAGATGAAAACGAATGACATGACTTACTATCAGAGGAGCAGCGTAGCACACACAATTGATGCCCACAAACAAAGCTGTGGGAAGTTTCCTTGAAGCCAATGCAGAGGGTAAAGAAAAACAACAACTTAAAATGTACCTCATGGCCAGTACGGGTATCGAACCCACGACCTTGGCGTTATTAGCACCATGCTCTAACCAACGGAGCTAACCGGCCGCTTGTAAAGGATCAACATTTTTAGGATGCACAGAGCGTAGGCCAGTGCTGGCGCGTAAACGAGCAAGTCCACCAACAGCATAGCCTGACAAGACTGGACCCTCTTGGTTGCTCCTTGTGGCAAATCATAAATGCTGGGGAATTAGCTCAAATGGTAGAGTGCTTGCTTAGCATGCGAGAGGTAGTGGGATCGATGCCCACATTCTCCAAAAAAACATTTTTTTTTTGTGCATCCAAGAAAGCTCCAGTTCACATTTCATGCAGTTTTGTCTAACTACAACCTACTGTCATGTAACAATGACAAGCAACTTTCATGTAACACTGATGTCACAATGTCAGATGAAAACGAATGACATGACTTACTATCAGAAGAGCAGCGAAGCACACACAATTGATGCCCACAAACAAAGCTGTGGGAAGTTTCCTTGAAGCCAATGCAGAGGGTAAAGAAAAACAACAACTTAAAATGTACCTCATGTCCAGTACGGGTATCGAACTCACGACCTTGGCATTATTAGCACCATGCTCTAACCAACGGAGCTAACCGGCCGCTTGTAAAGGAGCAACATTTTTAGGATGCACAGAGCCTCGGCCAGTGCTGGCGCGTAAACGAGCAAGTCCACCAACAGCATAGCCTGACAAGACTGGACCCTCTTGGTTGCTCCTTGTGGCAAATCATACAGGCTGGTGAATTAGCTCAAATGGTAAAGTGCTTGCTTAGCATGCGAGAGGTAGTGGGATTGATGCCCACATTCTCCAAAAAACACAATTTTTTTGTGGAGCCAAGAAAGCTCCAGTTCACACTTCATGCAGTTTTGTCTAACGACAACCTACTGTCATGTAACAATGACAAGCAACTTTCATGTAACACTGATGTCACAATGTCAGATGAAAACGAATGACATGACTTACTTTCAGAGGAGCAGCGTAGCACACACAATTGATGCCCACAAACAAAGCTGTGGGAAGTTTCCTTGAAGCCAATGCAGAGGGTAAAGAAAAACAACAACTTAAAATGTACCTCATGGCCAGTACGGGTATCGAACCCACGAACTTGGCGTTATTAGCACCATGCTCTAACCAACGTGGTAACAGGCCGCTTGTAAATGAGCAACATTTTTAGGATGCACAGAGCCTCGGCCAGTGCTGGCGCGTGAACGAGCAAGTCCACCAACAGCATAGCCTGACAAGACTGGACCCTCTTGGTTGCTCCTTGTGGCAAATCATACAGGCTGGGGAATTAGCTCAAATGGTAGGGTGCTTGCTTAGCATGCGAGAGGTAGTGGGATCGATGCCCACATTCTCCAAAAAACATTTTTTTTTTGTTCATCCAAGAAAGCTCCAGTTCACAATTCATGCAGTTTTGTCTAACTACAACCTACTGTCATGTAACAATGACAAGCAACTTTCATGTAACACTGATGTCACAATGTCAGATGAAAACGAATGACATGACTTACTATCAGAGGAGCAGCGTAGCACACACAATTGATGCCCACAAACAAAGGTGTGGGAAGTTTTCTTGAAGCCAATGCAGAGGGTAAAGAAAAACAACAACTTAAAATGTACCTCATGGCCAGTACGAGGATCGAACCCACGACCTTGGCGTTATTAGCACCATGCTCTAACCAACGTAGCTAACTGGCCGCTTGTAAAGGAGCAACATTTTTAGGATGCACAGAGCCTCGGCCAGTGCTGGCGCGTAAACGAGCAAGTCCACCAACAGCATAGCCTGACAAGCCTGGACCATCTTGGTTGCTCCTTGTGGCAAATCACAAAGGCTGGGGAATTAGCTCAAATGGTAGAGTGCTTGCTTAGCATGCGAGAGGTAGTGGGATCGATGCCCACATTCTCCAAAAATCATTTTTTTTTTGTGCATCCAAGAAAGCTCCAGTTCACACTTCATGCAGTTTTGTCTAACGACAACCTACTGTCATGTAACAATGACAAGCAACTTTCATGTAACACTGATGTCACAATGTCAGATGAAAACGAATGACATGACTTACTTTCAGAGGAGCAGCGTAGCACACACAATTGATGCCCACAAACAAAGGTGTGGGAAGTTTTCTTGAAGCCAATGCAGAGGGTAAAGAAAAACAACAACTTAAAATGTACCTCATGGCCAGTACGAGGATCGAACCCACGACCTTGGCGTTATTAGCACCATGCTCTAACCAACGTAGCTAACTGGCCGCTTGTAAAGGAGCAACATTTTTAGGATGCACAGAGCCTCGGCCAGTGCTGGCGCGTAAACGAGCAAGTCCACCAACAGCATAGCCTGACAAGACTGGACCATCTTGGTTGCTCCTTGTGGCAAATCACAAAGGCTGGGGAATTAGCTCAAATGGTAGAGTGCTTGCTTAGCATGCGAGAGGTAGTGGGATCGATGCCCACATTCTCCAAAAATCACTTTTTTTTTGTGCATCCAAGAAAGCTCCAGTTCACACTTCATGCAGTTTTGTCTAACTACAACCTACTGTCATGTAACAATGACAAGCAACTTTCATGTAACACTGATGTCACAATGTCAGATGAAAACGAATGACATGACTTACTATCAGAGGAGCAGCGTAGCACACACAATTGATGCCCACAAACAAAGCTGTGGGAAGTTTCCTTGAAGCCAATGCAGAGGGTAAAGAAAAACAACAACTTAAAATGTACCTCATGGCCAGTACGGATATCGAACCCACGACCTTGGCGTTATTAGCACCATGCTCTAACCAACGGAGCTAACCGGCCGCTTGTAAAGGATCAACATTTTTAGGATGCACAGAGCGTAGGCCAGTGCTGGCGCGTAAACGAGCAAGTCCACCAACAGCATAGCCTGACAAGACTGGACCCTCTTGGTTGCTCCTTGTGGCAAATCATAAATGCTGGGGAATTAGCTCAAATGGTAGAGTGCTTGCTTAGCATGCGAGAGGTAGTGGGATCGATGCCCACATTCTCCAAAAAAACATTTTTTTTTTGTGCATCCAAGAAAGCTCCAGTTCACATTTCATGCAGTTTTGTCTAACTACAACCTACTGTCATGTAACAATGACAAGCAACTTTCATGTAACACTGATGTCACAATGTCAGATGAAAACGAATGACATGACTTACTATCAGAAGAGCAGCGAAGCACACACAATTGATGCCCACAAACAAAGCTGTGGGAAGTTTCCTTGAAGCCAATGCAGAGGGTAAAGAAAAACAACAACTTAAAATGTACCTCATGTCCAGTACGGGTATCGAACTCACGACCTTGGCATTATTAGCACCATGCTCTAACCAACGGAGCTAACCGGCCGCTTGTAAAGGAGCAACATTTTTAGGATGCACAGAGCCTCGGCCAGTGCTGGCGCGTAAACGAGCAAGTCCACCAACAGCATAGCCTGACAAGACTGGACCCTCTTGGTTGCTCCTTGTGGCAAATCATACAGGCTGGTGAATTAGCTCAAATGGTAAAGTGCTTGCTTAGCATGCGAGAGGTAGTGGGGTCGATGCCCACATTCTCCAAAAAACACAATTTTTTTGTGGAGCCAAGAAAGCTCCAGTTCACACTTCATGCAGTTTTGTCTAACGACAACCTACTGTCATGTAACAATGACAAGCAACTTTCATGTAACACTGATGTCACAATGTCAGATGAAAACGAATGACATGACTTACTTTCAGAGGAGCAGCGTAGCACACACAATTGATGCCCACAAACAAAGCTGTGGGAAGTTTCCTTGAAGCCAATGCAGAGGGTAAAGAAAAACAACAACTTAAAATGTACCTCATGGCCAGTACGGGTATCGAACCCACGAACTTGGCGTTATTAGCACCATGCTCTAACCGACGTGGTAACCGGCCGCTTGTAAAGGAGCAACATTTTTAGGATGCACAGAGCCTCGGCCAGTGCTGGCGCGTGAACGAGCAAGTCCACCAACAGCATAGCCTGACAAGACTGGACCCTCTTGGTTGCTCCTTGTGGCAAATCATACAGGCTGGGGAATTAGCTCAAATGGTAGAGTGCTTGCTTAGCATGCGAGAGGTAGTGGGATCGATGCCCACATTCTCCAAAAAACATTTTTTTTTTGTTCATCCAAGAAAGCTCCAGTTCACACTTCATGCAGTTTTGTCTAACTACAACCTACTGTCATGTAACAATGACAAGCAACTTTCATGTAACACTGATGTCACAATGTCAGATGAAAACGAATGACATGACTTACTATCAGAGGAGCAGCGTAGCACACACAATTGATGCCCACAAACAAAGCTGTGGGAAGTTTCCTTGAAGCCAATGCAGAGGGTAAAGAAAAACAACAACTTAAAATGTACCTCATGGCCAGTATTGGTATTAAACCCACGACCTTGGCGTTATTAGCACCATGCTCTAACCAACGGAGCTAACCGGCCGCTTGTAAAGGAGCAACATTTTTAGGATGCACAGAGCCTCGGCCAGTGCTGGCGCGTAAACGAGCAAGTCCACCAACAGCATAGCCTGACAAGACTGGACCCTCTTGGTTGCTCCTTGTGGCAAATCATACAGGCTGGGGATTTAGCTCAAATGGTAGTGTGCTTGCTTAGCATGCGAGAGGTAGTGGGATCGATGCCCACATTCTCCAAAAAACAATTTTTTTTTGTGCATCCAAGAAAGCTCCAGTTCACACTTCATGCAGTTTTGTCTAACGACAACCTACTGTCATGTAACAATGACAAGCAACTTTCATGTAACACTGATGTCACAATGTCAGATGAAAACGAATGACATGACTTACTTTCAGAGGAGCAGCGTAGCACACACAATTGATGCCCACAAACAAAGGTGTGGGAAGTTTTCTTGAAGCCAATGCAGAGGGTAAAGAAAAACAACAACTTAAAATGTACCTCATGGCCAGTACGGGGATCGAACCCACGAGCTTGGCGTTATTAGCAACATGCTCTAACCAACGGAGCTAACCGGCCGCTTGTAAAGGACCAACATTTTTAGGATGCACAGAGCCTCGGCCAGTGCTGGCGCGTAAACGAGCAAGTCCACCAACAGCATAGCCTGACAAGACTGGACCATCTTGGTTGCTCCTTGTGGCAAATCACAAAGGCTGGGGAATTAGCTCAAATGGTAGAGTGCTTGCTTAGCATGCGAGAGGTAGTGGGATCGATGCCCACATTCTCCAAAAAACATTTTTTTTTTGTGCATCCAAGAAAGCTCCAGTTCAAACTTCATGCAGTTTTGTCTAACTACAACCTACTGTCATGTAACAATGACAAGCAACTTTCATGTCACACTGATGTCACAATGTCAGATGAAAACGAATGACATGACTTACTATCAGAGGAGCAGCGTAGCACACACAATTGATGCCCACAAAAAAAGCTGTGGGAAGTTTCCTTGAAGCCAATGCAGAGGGTAAAGAAAAACAACAACTTAAAATGTACCTCATGGCCAGTACGGGTATCGAACCCACGACCTTGGCGTTATTAGCACCATGCTCTAACCAACGGAGCTAAACGGCCGCTTGTAAAGGATCAACATTTTTAGGATGCACAGAGCCTCGGCCAGTTCTGGCGCGTAAACGAGCAAGTCCACCAACAGCATAGCCTGACAAGACTGGACCCTCTTGGTTGCTCCTTGTGGCAAATCATAAAGGCTGGGGAATTAGCTCAAATGGTAGAGTGCTTGCTTTGCATGCGAGAGGTAGTGGGATCGATGCCCACTTTCTCCCCCAAAATTTTTTTTTTTGTGCATCCAAGAAAGCTCTAGTTCACATTTCATGCAGTTTTGTCTAACTACAACCTACTGTCATGTAACAATGACAAGCAACTTTCATGTAACACTGATGTCACAATGTCAGATGAAAACGAATGACATGACTTACTATCAGAGGAGCAGCGAAGCACACACAATTGATGCCCACAAATAAAGCTGTGGGAAGTTTCCTTGAAGCCAATGCAGAGGGTAAAGAAAAACAACAACTTAAAATGTACCTCATGTCCAGTACGGGTATCGAACCCACGAACTTGGCATTATTAGCACCATGCTCTAACCAACGGAGCTAACCGGCCGCTTGTAAAGGAGCAACATTTTTAGGATGCACAGAGCCTCGGCCAGTGCTCCCGCGTAAACGAGCAAGTCCACCAACAGCATAGCCTGACAAGACTGGACCATCTTGGTTGCTCCTTGTGGCAAATCATACAGGCTGGTGAATTAGCTCAAATGGTAATGTGCTTGCTTAGCATGCGAGAGGTAGTGGGATCGATGCCCACATTCTCCAAAAAACATTTTTTTTTTGTGCATCCAAGAAAGCTCCAGTTCACACTTCATGCAGTTTTGTCTAACTACAACCTACTGTCATGTAACAATGACAAGCAACTTTCATGTAACACTGATGTCACAATGTCAGATGAAAACGAATGACATGACTTACTATCAGAGGAGCAGCGTAGCACACACAATTGATGCCCACAAACAAAGCTGTGGGAAGTTTCCTTGAAGCCAATGCAGAGGGTAAAGAAAAACAACAACTTAAAATGTACCTCATGGCCAGTACGGGTATCAAACCCACGACCTTGGCGTTATTAGCACCATGCTCTAACCAACGTGGTAACCGGCCGCTTGTGAAGGAGCAACATTTTTAGGATGCACAGAGCCTCGGCCAGTGCTGGCGCGTAAACGAGCAAGTCCACCAACAGCATAGCCTGACAAGACTGGACCCTCTTGGTTGCTCCTTGTGGCAAATCATACAGGCTGGGGAAATAGCTGAAATGGTAGAGTGCTTGCTTAGCATGCGAGAGGTAGTGGGATCGATGCCCACATTCTCCAAAAAACATTTATTTTTTTTCATCCAAGAAAGCTCCAGTTCACACTTCATGCAGTTTTGTCTAACTACAACCTACTGTCATGTAACAATGACAAGCAACTTTCATGTAACACTGATGTCACAATGTCAGATGAAAACGAATGACATGACTTACTATCAGAGGAGCAGCGTAGCACACACAATTGATGCCCACAAACAAAGCTGTGGGAAGTTTCCTTGAAGCCAATGCAGAGGGTAAAGAAAAACAACAACTTAAAATGTACCTCATGGCCAGTACGGGTATTGAACCCACGACATTGGCGTTATTAGCACCATGCTCTAACCAACGGAGCTAACCTGCCGCTTGTAAAGGAGAAATTTTTTTAGGATGCACAGAGCCTCGGCCAGTGCTGGCGCGTAAACGAGCAAGTCCACCAACAGCATAGCCTGACAAGACTGGACCATCTTGGTTGCTCCTTGTGGCAACTCATACAGGCTCGGGAATTAGCTCACATGGTAGAGTGTTTGCTTAGCATGCGAGAGGTAGTGGGATCGATGCCCACATTCTCCAAAAAACAATTTTTTTTTGTGCATCCAAGAAAGCTCCAGTTCACACTTCATGCAGTTTTGTCTAACTACAACCTACTGTCATGTAACAATGACAAGCAACTTTCATGTAACACTGATGTCACAATGTCAGATGAAAACGAATGACATGACTTACTATCAGAGGAGCAGCATAGCACACACAATTGATGCCCACAAACAAAGCTGTGGGAAGTTTCCTTGAAGCCAATGCAGAGGGTAAAGAAAAAAAACAACTTAAAATGTACCTCATGGCCAGTACGGGTATCGAACCCACGACCCTGGCGTTATTAGCACCATGCTCTAACCTACGGAGCTAACCGGCAGCTTGTAAAGGAGCAACATTTTTAGGATGCACAGAGCCTCGGCCAGTGCTGGCGCGTAAACAAGCAAGTCCACCAACAGCATAGCCTGACAAGACTGGACCATCTTGGTTGCTCCTTGTGGCAAATCACAAAGGCTGGGGAATTAGCTCAAATGGTAGAGTGCTTGCTTAGCATGCGAGAGGTAGTGGGATCGATGCCCACATTCTCCAAAAAACATTTTTTTTTTGTGCATCCAAGAAAGCTCCAGTTCACACTTCATGCAGTTTTGTCTAACGACAACCTACTGTCATGTAACAATGACAAGCAACTTTCATGTAACACTGATGTCACAATGTCAGATGAAAACGAACGACATGACTTACTTTCAGAGGAGCAGCGTAGCACACACAATTGATGCCCACAAACAAAGGTGTGGGAAGTTTTCTTGAAGCCAATGCAGAGGGTAAAGAAAAACAACAACTTAAAATGTACCTCATGGCCAGTACGGGGATCGAACCCACGACCTTGGCGTTATTAGCACCACACTCTAACCAACAGAGCTAACCGGCCGCTTGGAAAGGAGCAACATTTTTAGGATGCACAGAGCCTCGGCCAGTGCTGGCGCGTAAACGAGCAAGTCCACCAACAGCATAGCCTGACAAGACTGGACCATCTTGGTTGCTCCTTGTGGCAAGTCATAAAGGCTCGGGAATTAGCTCAAATGGTAGAGTGCTAGCTTAGCATGCGAGAGGTAGTGGGATCGATGCCCACATTCTCCAAAAAACAATTTTTTTTTGTGCATCCAAGAAAGCTCCAGTTCACACTTCATGCAGTTTTGTCTAACTACAACCTACTGTCATGTAACAATGACAAGCAACTTTCATGTAACACTGATGTCACAATGTCAGATGAAAACGAATGACATGACTTACTTTCAGAGGAGCAGCATAGCACACACAATTGATGCCCACAAACAAAGCTGTGGGAAGTTTCCTTGAAGCCAATGCAGAGGGTAAAGAAAAACAACAACTTAAAATGTACCTCATGGCCAGTACGGGTATCGAACACACGACCTTGGCGTTATTAGCACCATGCTCTAACCAACGGAGCTAACCGGCAGCTTGTAAAGGAGCAACATTTTTAGGATGCACAGAGCCTCGGCCAGTGCTGGCGCGTAAACGAGCAAGTCCACCAACAGCATAGCCTGACAAGACTGGACCATCTTGGTTGCTCCTTGTGGCAAATCATACAGGCTGGGGAATGAGCTCAAATGGTAGAGTGCTTGCTTAGCATGCGAGACGTAGTGGGATCGATGCCCACATTCTCCAAAAAACATAAATTTTTTGTGGATCCAAGAAAGCTCCAGTTCACATTTCATGCAGTTTTGTCTAACGACAACCTACTGTCATGTAACAATGACAAGCAACTTTCATGTAACACTGATGTCACAATGTCAGATGAAAACGAATGACATGACTTACTTTCAGAGGAGCAGCGTAGCACACACAATTGATGCCCACAAACAAAGCTGTGGGAAGTTTCCTTGAAGCCAATGCAGAGGGTAAAGAAAAGCAACAACTTAAAATGTACCTAATGGCCAGTACGTGGATCAAACCCACGACCTTGGCGTTATTAGCATCACGCTCTCACCAACTGAGCTAACCAGCCGCTTGCAATATAACAACATTTTTAGGCTGCACAGAGGCTCGGCCAGTGCTGGCGCGTAAACGAGCAAGTCCACCAACAGCATAGCCTGACAAGACTGAACCCTCTTGGTTGCTCCTTGTGGCAAATCATACAGGCTGGGGAATGAGCTCAAATGGTAGAGTGCTTGCTTAGCATGCGAGAGGTTGTGGAATCGATGCCCACATTCTCCAAAAAACACAATTTTTTTGTGGACCCAAGAAAGCTCCAGTTCACATTTCATGGAGTTTTGACTAACGACAACCTACTGTCATGTAACAATGACAAGCAACTTTCATGTAACACTGATGTCACAATGTCAGATGAAAACTAATGACATGACTTACTATCAGAGGAGCAGCGTAGCACACACAATTGATGCCCACAAACAAAGCTGTGGGAAGTTTCCTTGAAGCCAATGCAGAGGGTAAAGAAAATCAACAACTTAAAATGTACCTCATGGCCAGTACGGGTATCGAACCCACGACCTTGGCGTTATTAGCACCATGCTCTAACCAACGGAGCTAACCGGCCGCTTGTAAAGGATCAACATTTTTAGGATGCACAGAGCGTAGGCCAGTGCTGGCGCGTAAACGAGCAAGTCCACCAACAGCATAGCCTGACAAGACTGGACCCTCTTGGTTGCTCCTTGTGGCAAATCATAAATGCTGGGGAATTAGCTCAAATGGTAGAGTGCTTGCTTAGCATGCGAGAGGTAGTGGGATCGATGCCCACATTCTCCAAAAAAACATTTTTTTTTTGTGCATCCAAGAAAGCTCCAGTTCACATTTCATGCAGTTTTGTCTAACTACAACCTACTGTCATGTAACAATGACAAGCAACTTTCATGTAACACTGATGTCACAATGTCAGATGAAAACGAATGACATGACTTACTATCAGAAGAGCAGCGAAGCACACACAATTGATGCCCACAAACAAAGCTGTGGGAAGTTTCCTTGAAGCCAATGCAGAGGGTAAAGAAAAACAACAACTTAAAATGTACCTCATGTCCAGTACGGGTATGGAACTCACGACCTTGGCATTATTAGCACCATGCTCTAACCAACGGAGCTAACCGGCCGCTTGTAAAGGAGCAACATTTTTAGGATGCACAGAGCCTCGGCCAGTGCTGGCGCGTAAACGAGCAAGTCCACCAACAGCATAGCCTGACAAGACTGGACCCTCTTGGTTGCTCCTTGTGGCAAATCATACAGGCTGGTGAATTAGCTCAAATGGTAAAGTGCTTGCTTAGCATGCGAGAGGTAGTGGGGTCGATGCCCACATTCTCCAAAAAACACAATTTTTTTGTGGAGCCAAGAAAGCTCCAGTTCACACTTCATGCAGTTTTGTCTAACGACAACCTACTGTCATGTAACAATGACAAGCAACTTTCATGTAACACTGATGTCACAATGTCAGATGAAAACGAATGACATGACTTACTTTCAGAGGAGCAGCGTAGCACACACAATTGATGCCCACAAACAAAGCTGTGGGAAGTTTCCTTGAAGCCAATGCAGAGGGTAAAGAAAAACAACAACTTAAAATGTACCTCATGGCCAGTACGGGTATCGAACCCACGAACTTGGCGTTATTAGCACCATGCTCTAACCAACGTGGTAACCGGCCGCTTGTAAAGGAGCAACATTTTTAGGATGCACAGAGCCTCGGCCAGTGCTGGCGCGTGAACGAGCAAGTCCACCAACAGCATAGCCTGACAAGACTGGACCCTCTTGGTTGCTCCTTGTGGCAAATCATACAGGCTGGGGAATTAGCTCAAATGGTAGAGTGCTTGCTTAGCATGCGAGAGGTAGTGGGATCGATGCCCACATTCTCCAAAAAACATTTTTTTTTTGTTCATCCAAGAAAGCTCCAGTTCACACTTCATGCAGTTTTGTCTAACTACAACCTACTGTCATGTAACAATGACAAGCAACTTTCATGTAACACTGATGTCACAATGTCAGATGAAAACGAATGACATGACTTACTATCAGAGGAGCAGCGTAGCACACACAATTGATGCCCACAAACAAAGCTGTGGGAAGTTTCCTTGAAGCCAATGCAGAGGGTAAAGAAAAACAACAACTTAAAATGTACCTCATGGCCAGTATTGGTATTAAACCCACGACCTTGGCGTTATTAGCACCATGCTCTAACCAACGGAGCTAACCGGCCGCTTGTAAAGGAGCAACATTTTTAGGATGCACAGAGCCTCGGCCAGTGCTGGCGCGTAAACGAGCAAGTCCACCAACAGCATAGCCTGACAAGACTGGACCCTCTTGGTTGCTCCTTGTGGCAAATCATACAGGCTGGGGATTTAGCTCAAATGGTAGTGTGCTTGCTTAGCATGCGAGAGGTAGTGGGATCGATGCCCACATTCTCCAAAAAACAATTTTTTTTTGTGCATCCAAGAAAGCTCCAGTTCACACTTCATGCAGTTTTGTCTAACGACAACCTACTGTCATGTAACAATGACAAGCAACTTTCATGTAACACTGATGTCACAATGTCAGATGAAAACGAATGACATGACTTACTTTCAGAGGAGCAGCGTAGCACACACAATTGATGCCCACAAACAAAGGTGTGGGAAGTTTTCTTGAAGCCAATGCAGAGGGTAAAGAAAAACAACAACTTAAAATGTACCTCATGGCCAGTACGGGGATCGAACCCACGAGCTTGGCATTATTAGCAACATGCTCTAACCAACGGAGCTAACCGGCCGCTTGTAAAGGACCAACATTTTTAGGATGCACAGAGCCTCGGCCAGTGCTGGCGCGTAAACGAGCAAGTCCACCAACAGCATAGCCTGACAAGACTGGACCATCTTGGTTGCTCCTTGTGGCAAATCACAAAGGCTGGGGAATTAGCTCAAATGGTAGAGTGCTTGCTTAGCATGTGAGAGGTAGTGGGATCGATGCCCACATTCTCCAAAAAACATTTTTTTTTTGTGCATCCAAGAAAGCTCCAGTTCAAACTTCATGCAGTTTTGTCTAACTACAACCTACTGTCATGTAACAATGACAAGCAACTTTCATGTCACACTGATGTCACAATGTCAGATGAAAACGAATGACATGACTTACTATCAGAGGAGCAGCGTAGCACACACAATTGATGCCCACAAAAAAAGCTGTGGGAAGTTTCCTTGAAGCCAATGCAGAGGGTAAAGAAAAACAACAACTTAAAATGTACCTCATGGCCAGTACGGGTATCGAACCCACGACCTTGGCGTTATTAGCACCATGCTCTAACCAACGGAGCTAAACGGCCGCTTGTAAAGGATCAACATTTTTAGGATGCAGAGAGCCTCGGCCAGTTCTGGCGCGTAAACGAGCAAGTCCACCAACAGCATAGCCTGACAAGACTGGACCCTCTTGGTTGCTCCTTGTGGCAAATCATAAAGGCTGGGGAATTAGCTCAAATGGTAGAGTGCTTGCTTTGCATGCGAGAGGTAGTGGGATCGATGCCCACTTTCTCCCCAAAAATTTTTTTTTTTGTGCATCCAAGAAAGCTCTAGTTCACATTTCATGCAGTTTTGTCTAACTACAACCTACTGTCATGTAACAATGACAAGCAACTTTCATGTAACACTGATGTCACAATGTCAGATGAAAACGAATGACATGACTTACTATCAGAGGAGCAGCGAAGCACACACAATTGATGCCCACAAATAAAGCTGTGGGAAGTTTCCTTGAAGCCAATGCAGAGGGTAAAGAAAAACAACAACTTAAAATGTACCTCATGTCCAGTACGGGTATCGAACCCACGAACTTGGCATTATTAGCACCATGCTCTAACCAACGGAGCTAACCGGCCGCTTGTAAAGGAGCAACATTTTTAGGATGCACAGAGCCTCGGCCAGTGCTCCCGCGTAAACGAGCAAGTCCACCAACAGCATAGCCTGACAAGACTGGACCATCTTGGTTGCTCCTTGTGGCAAATCATACAGGCTGGTGAATTAGCTCAAATGGTAGTGTGCTTGCTTAGCATGCGAGAGGTAGTGGGATCGATGCCCACATTCTCCAAAAAACAATTTTTTTTTGTGCATCCAAGAAAGCTCCAGTTCACACTTCATGCAGTTTTGTCTAACTACAACCTACTGTCATGTAACAATGACAAGCAACTTTCATGTAACACTGATGTCACAATGTCAGATGAAAACGAATGACATGACTTACTATCAGAGGAGCAGCGTAGCACACACAATTGATGCCCACAAACAAAGCTGTGGGAAGTTTCCTTGAAGCCAATGCAGAGGGTAAAGAAAAACAACAACTTAAAATGTACCTCATGGCCAGTACGGGTATCAAACCCACGACCTTGGCGTTATTAGCACCATGCTCTAACCAACGTGGTAACCGGCCGCTTGTGAAGGAGCAACATTTTTAGGATGCACAGAGCCTCGGCCAGTGCTGGCGCGTAAACGAGCAAGTCCACCAACAGCATAGCCTGACAAGACTGGACCCTCTTGGTTGCTCCTTGTGGCAAATCATACAGGCTGGGGAAATAGCTGAAATGGTAGAATGCTTGCTTAGCATGCGAGAGGTAGTGGGATCGATGCCCACATTCTCCAAAAAACATTTATTTTTTTTCATCCAAGAAAGCTCCAGTTCACACTTCATGCAGTTTTGTCTAACTACAACCTACTGTCATGTAACAATGACAAGCAACTTTCATGTAACACTGATGTCACAATGTCAGATGAAAACGAATTACATGACTTACTATCAGAGGAGCAGCGTAGCACACACAATTGATGCCCACAAACAAAGCTGTGGGAAGTTTCCTTGAAGCCAATGCAGAGGGTAAAGAAAAACAACAACTTAAAATGTACCTCATGGCCAGTACGGGTATTGAACCCACGACATTGGCGTTATTAGCACCATGCTCTAACCAACGGAGCTAACCTGCCGCTTGTAAAGGAGAAAAATTTTTAGGATGCACAGAGCCTCGGCCAGTGCTGGCGCGTAAACGAGCAAGTCCACCAACAGCATAGCCTGACAAGACTGGACCATCTTGGTTGCTCCTTGTGGCAACTCATACAGGCTCGGGAATTAGCTCACATGGTAGAGTGTTTGCTTAGCATGCGAGAGGTAGTGGGATCGATGCCCACATTCTCCAAAAAACAATTTTTTTTTGTGCATCCAAGAAAGCTCCAGTTCACACTTCATGCAGTTTTGTCTAACTACAACCTACTGTCATGTAACAATGACAAGCAACTTTCATGTAACACTGATGTCACAATGTCAGATGAAAACGAATGACATGACTTACTATCAGAGGAGCAGCATAGCACACACAATTGATGCCCACAAACAAAGCTGTGGGAAGTTTCCTTGAAGCCAATGCAGAGGGTAAAGAAAAAAAACAACTTAAAATGTACCTCATGGCCAGTACGGGTATCGAACCCACGACCTTGGCGTTATTAGCACCATGCTCTAACCTACGGAGCTAACCGGCAGCTTGTAAAGGAGCAACATTTTTAGGATGCACAGAGCCTCGGCCAGTGCTGGCGCGTAAACAAGCAAGTCCACCAACAGCATAGCCTGACAAGACTGGACCATCTTGGTTGCTCCTTGTGGCAAATCACAAAGGCTGGGGAATTAGCTCAAATGGTAGAGTGCTTGCTTAGCATGCGAGAGGTAGTGGGATCGATGCCCACATTCTCCAAAAAACATTTTTTTTTTGTGCATCCAAGAAAGCTCCAGTTCACACTTCATGCAGTTTTGTCTAACGACAACCTACTGTCATGTAACAATGACAAGCAACTTTCATGTAACACTGATGTCACAATGTCAGATGAAAACGAACGACATGACTTACTTTCAGAGGAGCAGCGTAGCACACACAATTGATGCCCACAAACAAAGGTG
The DNA here is from genome assembly GCF_029448725.1 of Salvelinus fontinalis. Classification (NCBI taxonomy): domain Eukaryota; kingdom Metazoa; phylum Chordata; class Actinopteri; order Salmoniformes; family Salmonidae; genus Salvelinus; species Salvelinus fontinalis. The sequence goes on along the minus strand of NW_026600308.1, from coordinate 94,127 downwards.
TGGGAAGTTTTCTTGAAGCCAATGCAGAGGGTAAAGAAAAACAACAACTTAAAATGTACCTCATGGCCAGTACGGGGATCGAACCCACGACCTTGGCGTTATTAGCACCACACTCTAACCAACAGAGCTAACCGGCCGCTTGGAAAGGAGCAACATTTTTAGGATGCACAGAGCCTCGGCCAGGGCTGGCGCGTAAACGAGCAAGTCCACCAACAGCATAGCCTGACAAGACTGGACCATCTTGGTTGCTCCTTGTGGCAAGTCATAAAGGCTCGGGAATTAGCTCAAATGGTAGAGTGCTAGCTTAGCATGCGAGAGGTAGTGGGATCGATGCCCACATTCTCCAAAAAACAATTTTTTTTTGTGCATCCAAGAAAGCTCCAGTTCACACTTCATGCAGTTTTGTCTAACTACAACCTACTGTCATGTAACAATGACAAGCAACTTTCATGTAACACTGATGTCACAATGTCAGATGAAAACGAATGACATGACTTACTATCAGAGGAGCAGCATAGCACACACAATTGATGCCCACAAACAAAGCTGTGGGAAGTTTCCTTGAAGCCAATGCAGAGGGTAAAGAAAAACAACAACTTAAAATGTACCTCATGGCCAGTACGGGTATCGAACACACGACCTTGGCGTTATTAGCACCATGCTCTAACCAACGGAGCTAACCGGCAGCTTGTAAAGGAGCAACATTTTTAGGATGCACAGAGCCTCGGCCAGTGCTGGCGCGTAAACGAGCAAGTCCACCAACAGCATAGCCTGACAAGACTGGACCATCTTGGTTGCTCCTTGTGACAAATCATACAGGCTGGGGAATTAGCTCAAATGGTAGAGTGCTTCCTTAGCATGCGAGAGGTAGTGGGATCGATGCCCACATTCTCCAAAAAACGTTTTTTTTTTGTGCATCCAAGAAAGCTCCAGTTCACACTTCATGCAGTTTTGTCTAAGTACAACCTACTGTCATGTAACAATGACAAGCAACTTTCATGTAACACTGATGTCACAATGTCAGATGAAAACGAATGACATGACTTACTATCAGAGGAGCAGCGTAGCACACACAATTGATGCCCACAAACAAAGATGTGGGAAGTTTCCTTGAAGCCAATGCAGAGGGTAAAGAAAAACAACAACTTAAAATGTACCGCATGGCCAGTACGTGTATCGAACCCACGACCTTTGCGTTATTAGCACCATGCTCTAACCAACGGAGCTAACCGGCCGCTTGTAAATGAGCAACATTTTTAGGATGCACAGAGCCTCGGCCAGTGCTGGCGCGTAAACGAGCAAGTCCACCAACAGCATAGCCTGACAAGACTGGACCCTCTTGGTTGCTCCTTGTGGCAAATCATACAGGCTGGGGAATTAGCTCAAATGGTAGAGTGCTTGCTTAGCATGCGAGAGGTAGTGGGATCGATGCCCACATTCTCCAAAAAACATTTTTTTTTTTCATCCAAGAAAGCTCCAGTTCACACTTCATGCAGTTTTGTCTAACTACAACCTACTGTCATGTAACAATGACAAGCAACTTTCATGTAACACTGATGTCACAATGTCAGATGAAAACGAATGACATGACTTACTATCAGAGGAGCAGCGTAGCACACACAATTGATGCCCACAAACAAAGCTGTGGGAAGTTTCCTTGAAGCCAATGCAGAGGGTAAAGAAAAACAACAACTTAAAATGTACCTCATGGCCAGTACGGGTATCGAACCCACGACCTTGGCGTTATTAGCATCACGCTCTCACCAACTGAGCTAACCAACCGCATGCAATATAACAACATTTTTAGGATGCACAGAGGCCCGGCCAGTGCTGGCGCGTAAACGAGCAAGTCCACCAACAGCATAGCCTGACAAGACTGAACCCTCTTGGTTGCTCCTTGTGGCAAATCATACAGGCAGGGGAATTAGCTCAAATGGTAGAGTGCTTGCTTAGCATGTGAGAAGTGGTGGGATCGATGCCCACATTCTCCAAAAAACACAATTTTTTTGTGGATCCAAGAAAGCTCCAGTTCACATTTCATGCAGTTTTGTCTAACGACAACCTACTGTCATGTAACAATGACAAGCAACTTTCATGTAACACTGATGTCACAATGTCAGATGAAAACGAATGACATGACTTACTATCAGAGGAGCAGCGTAGCACACACAATTGATGCCCACAAACAAAGCTGTGGGAAGTTTCCTTGAAGCCAATGTAGAGGGTAAAGAAAAACAACAACTTAAAATGTACCTCATGGCCAGTACGTGGATCGAACCCAGGACCTTGGCATTATTAGCACCACGCTCTAACCAACTGAGCTAACCGACCGCTTGCAAAGGAGCAACATTTTTAGGATGCACAGAGGCTCGGCCAGTGCTGGCGCGTAAACGAGCAAGTCCACCAACAGCATAGCCTGACAAGACTGGACCCTCTTGGTTGCTCCTTGTGGCAAATCATACAGGCTGGGGAATTAGCTCAAATGGTAGAGTGCTTGCTTAGCATGCGAGAGGTAGTGGGATCGATGCCCACATTCTCCAAAAAACACAATTTTTTTGTGGATCCAAGAAAGCTCCAGTTCACATTTCATGCAGTTTTGTCTAACGACAACCTACTGTCATGTAACAATGACAAGCAACTTTCATGTAACACTGATGTCACAATGTCAGATGAAAACGAATGACATGACTTACTTTCAGAGGAGCAGCGTAGCACACACAATTGATGCCCACAAACATAGCTGTGGGAAGTTTCCTTGAAGCATATGCAGAGGGTAAAGAAAAACAACAACTTAAATTGTACCTCATGGCCAGTACGGGGATCGAACCCACGACCTTGGCGTTATTAGAATCACGCTCAAACCAACTGAGCTATCCAGCCACTTGCAATGTAACAACATTATTTAGGATGCACAGAGGCTCGGCCAGTGCTGGCGCGTAAACGAGCAAGTCCACCAACAGCATAGCCTGACAAGACTGAACCCTCTTGGTTGCTCCTTGTGGCAAATCATACAGGCTGGGGAATGAGCTCAAATGGTAGAGTGCTTGCTTAGCATGCGAGAGGTAGTGGGATCGATGCCCACATTCTCCAAAAAACATAAATTTTTTGTGGATCCAAGAAAGCTCCAGTTCACATTTCATGCAGTTTTGTCTAACGACAACCTACTGTCATGTAACAATGACAAGCAACTTTCATGTAACACTGATGTCACAATGTCAGATGAAAACGAATGACATGACTTACTTTCAGAGGAGCAGCGTAGCACACACAATTGATGCCCACAAACAAAGCTGTGGGAAGTTTCCTTGAAGCCAATGCAGAGGGTAAAGAAAAGCAACAACTTAAAATGTACCTAATGGCCAGTACGTGGATCAAACCCACGACCTTGGCGTTATTAGCATCACGCTCTCACCAACTGAGCTAACCAGCCGCTTGCAATATAACAACATTTTTAGGCTGCACAGAGGCTCGGCCAGTGCTGGCGCGTAAACGAGCAAGTCCACCAACAGCATAGCCTGACAAGACTGAACCCTCTTGGTTGCTCCTTGTGGCAAATCATACAGGCTGGGGAATGAGCTCAAATGGTAGAGTGCTTGCTTAGCATGCGAGAGGTTGTGGGATCGATGCCCACATTCTCCAAAAAACACAATTTTTTTGTGGACCCAAGAAAGCTCCAGTTCACATTTCATGCAGTTTTGTCTAACGACAACCTACTGTCATGTAACAATGACAAGCAACTTTCATGTAACACTGATGTCACAATGTCAGATGAAAACGAATGACATGACTTACTTTCAGAGGAGCAGCGTAGCACACACAATTGATGCCCACAAACAAAGCTGTGGGAAGTTTCCTTGAAGCCAATGCAGAGGGTAAAGAAAAACAACAACTTAAAATGTACCTCATGGCCAGTACGGGTATCAAACCCACGACCTTGGCGTTATTAGCACCATGCTCTAACCAACGTGGTAACCGGCCGCTTGTGAAGGAGCAACATTTTTAGGATGCACAGAGCCTCGGCCAGTGCTGGCGCGTAAACGAGCAAGTCCACCAACAGCATAGCCTGACAAGACTGGACCCTCTTGGTTGCTCCTTGTGGCAAATCATACAGGCTGGGGAAATAGCTGAAATGGTAGAGTGCTTGCTTAGCATGCGAGAGGTAGTGGGATCGATGCCCACATTCTCCAAAAAACATTTATTTTTTTTCATCCAAGAAAGCTCCAGTTCACACTTCATGCAGTTTTGTCTAACTACAACCTACTGTCATGTAACAATGACAAGCAACTTTCATGTAACACTGATGTCACAATGTCAGATGAAAACGAATGACATGACTTACTATCAGAGGAGCAGCGTAGCACACACAATTGATGCCCACAAACAAAGCTGTGGGAAGTTTCCTTGAAGCCAATGCAGAGGGTAAAGAAAAACAACAACTTAAAATGTACCTCATGGCCAGTACGGGTATTGAACCCACGACATTGGCGTTATTAGCACCATGCTCTAACCAACGGAGCTAACCTGCCGCTTGTAAAGGAGAAACATTTTTAGGATGCACAGAGCCTCGGCCAGTGCTGGCGCGTAAACGAGCAAGTCCACCAACAGCATAGCCTGACAAGACTGGACCATCTTGGTTGCTCCTTGTGGCAACTCATACAGGCTCGGGAATTAGCTCACATGGTAGAGTGTTTGCTTAGCATGCGAGAGGTAGTGGGATCGATGCCCACATTCTCCAAAAAACAATTTTTTTTTGTGCATCCAAGAAAGCTCCAGTTCACACTTCATGCAGTTTTGTCTAACTACAACCTACTGTCATGTAACAATGACAAGCAACTTTCATGTAACACTGATGTCACAATGTCAGATGAAAACGAATGACATGACTTACTATCAGAGGAGCAGCATAGCACACACAATTGATGCCCACAAACAAAGCTGTGGGAAGTTTCCTTGAAGCCAATGCAGAGGGTAAAGAAAAAAAACAACTTAAAATGTACCTCATGGCCAGTACGGGTATCGAACCCACGACCTTGGCGTTATTAGCACCATGCTCTAACCTACGGAGCTAACCGGCAGCTTGTAAAGGAGCAACATTTTTAGGATGCACAGAGCCTCGGCCAGTGCTGGCGCGTAAACAAGCAAGTCCACCAACAGCATAGCCTGACAAGACTGGACCATCTTGGTTGCTCCTTGTGGCAAATCACAAAGGCTGGGGAATTAGCTCAAATGGTAGAGTGCTTGCTTAGCATGCGAGAGGTAGTGGGATCGATGCCCACATTCTCCAAAAAACATTTTTTTTTTGTGCATCCAAGAAAGCTCCAGTTCACACTTCATGCAGTTTTGTCTAACGACAACCTACTGTCATGTAACAATGACAAGCAACTTTCATGTAACACTGATGTCACAATGTCAGATGAAAACGAACGACATGACTTACTTTCAGAGGAGCAGCGTAGCACACACAATTGATGCCCACAAACAAAGGTGTGGGAAGTTTTCTTGAAGCCAATGCAGAGGGTAAAGAAAAACAACAACTTAAAATGTACCTCATGGCCAGTACGGGGATCGAACCCACGACCTTGGCGTTATTAGCACCACACTCTAACCAACAGAGCTAACCGGCCGCTTGGAAAGGAGCAACATTTTTAGGATGCACAGAGCCTCGGCCAGTGCTGGCGCGTAAACGAGCAAGTCCACCAACAGCATAGCCTGACAAGACTGGACCATCTTGGTTGCTCCTTGTGACAAATCATACAGGCTGGGGAATTAGCTCAAATGGTAGAGTGCTTCCTTAGCATGCGAGAGGTAGTGGGATCGATGCCCACATTCTCCAAAAAACGTTTTTTTTTTGTGCATCCAAGAAAGCTCCAGTTCACACTTCATGCAGTTTTGTCTAAGTACAACCTACTGTCATGTAACAATGACAAGCAACTTTCATGTAACACTGATGTCACAATGTCAGATGAAAACGAATGACATGACTTACTATCAGAGGAGCAGCGTAGCACACACAATTGATGCCCACAAACAAAGATGTGGGAAGTTTCCTTGAAGCCAATGCAGAGGGTAAAGAAAAACAACAACTTAAAATGTACCGCATGGCCAGTACGTGTATCGAACCCACGACCTTTGCGTTATTAGCACCATGCTCTAACCAACGGAGCTAACCGGCCGCTTGTAAATGAGCAACATTTTTAGGATGCACAGAGCCTCGGCCAGTGCTGGCGCGTAAACGAGCAAGTCCACCAACAGCATAGCCTGACAAGACTGGACCCTCTTGGTTGCTCCTTGTGGCAAATCATACAGGCTGGGGAATTAGCTCAAATGGTAGAGTGCTTGCTTAGCATGCGAGAGGTAGTGGGATCGATGCCCACATTCTCCAAAAAACATTTTTTTTTTTCATCCAAGAAAGCTCCAGTTCACACTTCATGCAGTTTTGTCTAACTACAACCTACTGTCATGTAACAATGACAAGCAACTTTCATGTAACACTGATGTCACAATGTCAGATGAAAACGAATGACATGACTTACTATCAGAGGAGCAGCGTAGCACACACAATTGATGCCCACAAACAAAGCTGTGGGAAGTTTCCTTGAAGCCAATGCAGAGGGTAAAGAAAAACAACAACTTAAAATGTACCTCATGGCCAGTACGGGTATCGAACCCACGACCTTGGCGTTATTATCATCACGCTCTCACCAACTGAGCTAACCAACCGCATGCAATATAACAACATTTTTAGGATGCACAGAGGCCCGGCCAGTGCTGGCGCGTAAACGAGCAAGTCCACCAACAGCATAGCCTGACAAGACTGAACCCTCTTGGTTGCTCCTTGTGGCAAATCATACAGGCAGGGGAATTAGCTCAAATGGTAGAGTGCTTGCTTAGCATGTGAGAGGTAGTGGGATCGATGCCCACATTCTCCAAAAAACACAATTTTTTTGTGGATCCAAGAAAGCTCCAGTTCACATTTCATGCAGTTTTGTCTAACGACAACCTACTGTCATGTAACAATGACAAGCAACTTTCATGTAACACTGATGTCACAATGTCAGATGAAAACGAATGACATGACTTACTATCAGAGGAGCAGCGTAGCACACACAATTGATGCCCACAAACAAAGCTGTGGGAAGTTTCCTTGAAGCCAATGTAGAGGGTAAAGAAAAACAACAACTTAAAATGTACCTCATGGCCAGTACGTGGATCGAACCCAGGACCTTGGCATTATTAGCACCACGCTCTAACCAACTGAGCTAACCGACCGCTTGCAAAGGAGCAACATTTTTAGGATGCACAGAGGCTCGGCCAGTGCTGGCGCGTAAACGAGCAAGTCCACCAACAGCATAGCCTGACAAGACTGGACCCTCTTGGTTGCTCCTTGTGGCAAATCATACAGGCTGGGGAATTAGCTCAAATGGTAGAGTGCTTGCTTAGCATGCGAGAGGTAGTGGGATCGATGCCCACATTCTCCAAAAAACACAATTTTTTTGTGGATCCAAGAAAGCTCCAGTTCACATTTCATGCAGTTTTGTCTAACGACAACCTACTGTCATGTAACAATGACAAGCAACTTTCATGTAACACTGATGTCACAATGTCAGATGAAAACGAATGACATGACTTACTTTCAGAGGAGCAACGTAGCACACACAATTGATGCCCACAAACAAAGCTGTGGGAAGTTTCCTTGAAGCATATGCAGAGGGTAAAGAAAAACAACAACTTAAATTGTACCTCATGGCCAGTACGGGGATCGAACCCACGACCTTGGCGTTATTAGAATCACGCTCAAACCAACTGAGCTATCCAGCCACTTGCAATGTAACAACATTATTTAGGATGCACAGAGGCTCGGCCAAGTGCTGGCGCGTAAACGAGCAAGTCCACCAACAGCATAGCCTGACAAGACTGGACCCTCTTGGTTGCTCCTTGTGGCGAATTATACAGGCTGGGGAATTAGCTCAAATGGTAGAGTGCTTGCTTAGCATGCGAGAGGTAGTGGAATCGATGCCCACATTCTCCAAAAAACACAATTTTTTTGTGGATCCAAGAAAGCTCCAGTTCACATTTCATGCAGTTTTGTCTAACGACAACCTACTGTCATGTAATAATGACAAGCTACTTTCATGTCACACTGATGTCACAATGTCAGATGAAAACGAATGACATGACTTACTTTCAGAGGAGCAGCTTAGCACACACAATTGATGCCCACAAACAAAGCTGTGGGAAGTTTCCTTGAAGCCAATGCAGAGGGTAAAGAAAAACAACAACTTAAAATGTACCTAATGGCCAGTACGTGGATCAAACCCACGACATTGGCGTTATTAGCATCACGCTCTCACCAACTGAGCTAACCAGCCGCTTGCAATATAACAACATTTTTAGGCTGCACAGAGGCTCGGCCAGTGCTGGCGCGTAAACGAGCAAGTCCACCAACAGCATAGCCTGACAAGACTGAACCCTCTTGGTTGCTCCTTGTGGCAAATCATACAGGCTGGGGAATGAGCTCAAATGGCAGAGTGCTTGCTTAGCATGCGAGAGGTTGTGGGATCGATGCCCAAATTCTCCAAAAAACACAATTTTTTTGTGGACCCAAGAAAGCTCCAGTTCACATTTCATGCAGTTTTGTCTAACGACAACCTACTGTCATGTAACAATGACAAGCAACTTTCATGTAACACTGATGTCACAATGTCAGATGAAAACGAATGACATGACTTACTATCAGAGGAGCAGCGTAGCACACACAATTGATGCCCACAAACAAAGCTGTGGGAAGTTTCCTTGAAGCCAATGCAGAGTGTAAAGAAAAACAACAACTTAAAATGCACCTCATGGCCAGTACGGGGATCGAACCGACGACCTTGGCGTTATTAGCACCACGCTCTAACCAACTGAGCTAACCGGCCGCTTGCGAGGGAGCAAAATTTTTAGGATGCACAGAGGCTCGGCCAGTGCTGGCGCGTAAACGAGCAAGTCCACCAACAGCATAGCCTGACAAGACTGAACCCTCTTGGTTGCTCCTTGTGGCAAATCATACAGGCTGGGGAATGAGCTCAAATGGTAGAGTGCTTGCTTAGCATGCGAGAGGTAGTGGGATCGATGCCCACATTCTCCAAAAAACATAAATTTTTTGTGGATCCAAGAAAGCTCCAGTTCACATTTCATGCAGTTTTGTCTAACGACAACCTACTGTCATGTAACAATGACAAGCAACTTTCATGTAACACTGATGTCACAATGTCAGATGAAAACGAATGACATGACTTACTTTCAGAGGAGCAGCGTAGCACACACAATTGATGCCCACAAACAAAGCTGTGGGAAGTTTCCTTGAAGCCAATGCAGAGGGTAAAGAAAAGCAACAACTTAAAATGTACCTAATGGCCAGTACGTGGATCAAACCCACGACCTTGGCGTTATTAGCATCACGCTCTCACCAACTGAGCTAACCAGCCGCTTGCAATATAACAACATTTTTAGGCTGCACAGAGGCTCGGCCAGTGCTGGCGCGTAAACGAGCAAGTCCACCAACAGCATAGCCTGACAAGACTGAACCCTCTTGGTTGCTCCTTGTGGCAAATCATACAGGCTGGGGAATGAGCTCAAATGGTAGAGTGCTTGCTTAGCATGCGAGAGGTTGTGGGATCGATGCCCACATTCTCCAAAAAACACAATTTTTTTGTGGACCCAAGAAAGCTCCAGTTCACATTTCATGCAGTTTTGTCTAACGACAACCTACTGTCATGTAACAATGACAAGCAACTTTCATGTAACACTGATGTCACAATGTCAGATGAAAACGAATGACATGACTTACTATCAGAGGAGCAGCGTAGCACACACAATTGATGCCCACAAACAAAGCTGTGGGAAGTTTCCTTGAAGCCAATGCAGAGGGTAAAGAAAAACAACAACTTAAAATGCACCTCATGGCCAGTACGGGGATCGAACCGACGACCTTGGCGTTATTAGCACCACGCTCTAACCAACTGAGCTAACCGGCCGCTTGCGAGGGAGCAACATTTTTAGGATGCACAGAGGCTCGGCCAGTGCTGGCGCGTAAACGAGCAAGTCCACCAACAGCATAGCCTGACAAGACTGAACCCTCTTGGTTGCTCCTTGTGGCAAATCATACAGGCTGGGGAATGAGCTCAAATGGTAGAGTGCTTGCTTAGCATGCGAGAGGTAGTGGGATCGATGCCCACATTCTCCAAAAAACACAATTTTTTTGTGGATCCAAGAAAGCTCCAGTTCACATTTCATGCAGTTTTGTCTAACGACAACCTACTGTCATGTAACAATGACAAGCAACTTTCATGTAACACTGATGTCACAATGTCAGATGAAAACGAATGACATGACTTACTATCAGAGGAGCAGCGTAGCACACACAATTGATGCCCACAAACAAAGCTGTGGGAAGTTTCCTTGAAGCCAATGCAGAGGGTAAAGAAAAACAACAACTTAAAATTTACCTCATGGCCAGTACGGGGATCAAACCCACGACCTTGGCGTTATTAGCACCACGCTCTAACCAACTGAGCTAACCGGCCGCTTGCAACGGAGCAAAATTTTTAGGATGCACAGAGCCTCGGCCAGTGCTGGCGCGTAAACGAGCAAGTCCACCAACAGCACAGCCTGACAAGACTGAACCCTCTTGGTTGCTCCTTGTGGCAAATCATACAGGCTGGGGAATTAGCTCAAATGGTAGAGTGCTTGCTTAGCATGCGAGAGGTAGTGGGATCGATGCCCACATTCTCCAAAAAACACAATTTTTCTGTGGATCCAAGAAAGCTCCAGTTCACATTTCATGCAGTTTTGTCTAACGACAACCTACTGTCATGTAACAATGACAAGCAACTTTCATGTAACACTGATGTCACAATGTCAGATGAAAACGAATGACATGACTTACTTTCAGAGGAGCAGCGTAGCACACACAATTGATGCCCACAAACAAAGCTGTGGGAAGTTTCCTTGAAGCTAATGCAGAGGGTAAAGAAAAACAACAACTTAAAATGTACCGCATGTCCAGTACGGGGATCGAACCCACGACCTTGGCGTTATTAGAATCACGCTCGAAACAACTGAGCTAACCAGCCGCTTGCAATGTTACAACATTTTTAGGATGCACAGAGGCTCGGCCAAGTGCTGGCGCGTAAACGAGCAAGTCCACCAACAGCATAGCCTGACAAGACTGGACCCTCTTGGTTGCTCCTTGTGGCAAGCTATACAGGCTGGGGAATTAGATCAAATGGTAGAGTGCTTGCGTAGCATGCGAGAGGTAGTGGGATCGATGCCCACATTCTCCAAAAAACAAAAAAAAATTGTGGATCCAAGAAAGCTCCTGTTCACATTTCATGCAGTTTTGTCTAACGACAACCTACTGTCATGTAACAATGACAAGCAACTTTCATGTAACACTGATGTCACAATGTCAGATGAAAACGAATGACATGACTTACTTTCAGAGGAGCAGCGTAGCACACACAATTGATGCCCACAAACAAAGCTGTGGGAAGTTTCCTTGAAGCCAATGCAGAGGGTAAAGAAAAACAACAACTTAAAATGTACCACATGGCCAGTACGGGGATCGAACCCACGACCTTGGCGTTATTAGCATCACGCTCTAACCAAATGAGCTAACCAGCCGCTTGCAATATAACAACATTTTTAGGATGCACAGAGGCTCGGCCAGTGCTGGCGCGTAAACGAGCAAGTCCACCAACAGCATAGCCTGACAAGACTGAACCCTCTTGGTTGCTCCTTGTGGCAAATCATACAGGCTGGGGAATGAGCTCAAATGGTAGAGTGCTTGCTTAGCATGCGAGAGGTAGTGGAATCGATGCCCACATTCTCCAAAAAACACAATTTTTTTGTGGATCCAAGAAAGCTCCAGTTCACATTTCATGCAGTTTTGTCTAACGACAACCTACTGTCATGTAATAATGACAAGCAACTTTCATGTAACACTGATGTCACAATGTCAGATGAAAACGAATGACATGACTTACTTTCAGAGGAGCAGCTTAGCACACACAATTGATGCCCACAAACAAAGCTGTGGGAAGTTTCCTTGAAGCCAATGCAGAGGGTAAAGAAAAACAACAACTTAAAATTTACCTCATGGCCAGTACGGGGATCAAACCCACGACCTTGGCGTTATTAGCACCACGCTCTAACCAACTGAGCTAACCGGCCGCTTGCAACGGAGCAAAATTTTTAGGATGCACAGAGCCTCGGCCAGTGCTGGCGCGTAAACGAGCAAGTCCACCAACAGCACAGCCTGACAAGACTGAACCCTCTTGGTTGCTCCTTGTGGCAAATCATACAGGCTGGGGAATTAGCTCAAATGGTAGAGTGCTTGCTTAGCGTGCGAGAGGTAGTGGGATCGATGCCCACATTCTCCAAAAAACACAATTTTTCTGTGGATCCAAGAAAGCTCCAGTTCACATTTCATGCAGTTTTGTCTAACGACAACCTACTGTCATGTAACAATGACAAGCAACTTTCATGTAACACTGATGTCACAATGTCAGATGAAAACGAATGACATGACTTACTTTCAGAGGAGCAGCGTAGCACACACAATTGATGCCCACAAACAAAGCTGTGGGAAGTTTCCTTGAAGGTAATGCAGAGGGTAAAGAAAAACAACAACTTAAAATGTACCGCATGGCCAGTACGGGGATCGAACCCACGACCTTGGCGTTATTAGAATCACGCTCGAAACAACTGAGCTAACCAGCCGCTTGCAATGTTACAACATTTTTAGGATGCACAGAGGCTCGGCCAAGTGCTGGCGCGTAAACGAGCAAGTCCACCAACAGCATAGCCTGACAAGACTGGACCCTCTTGGTTGCTCCTTGTGGCAAGCTATACAGGCTGGGGAATTAGATCAAATGGTAGAGTGCTTGCGTAGCATGCGAGAGGTAGTGGGATCGATGCCCACATTCTCCAAAAAACAAAAAAAAATTGTGGATCCAAGAAAGCTCCTGTTCACATTTCATGCAGTTTTGTCTAACGACAACCTACTGTCATGTAACAATGACAAGCAACTTTCATGTAACACTGATGTCACAATGTCAGATGAAAACGAATGACATGACTTACTTTCAGAGGAGCAGCGTAGCACACACAATTGATGCCCACAAACAAAGCTGTGGGAAGTTTCCTTGAAGCCAATGCAGAGGGTAAAGAAAAACAACAACTTAAAATGTCCCACATGGCCAGTACGGGGATCGAACCCACGACCTTGGCGTTATTAGCATCACGCTCTAACCAACTGAGCTAACCAGCCGCTTGCAATATAACAACATTTTTAGGATCCACAGAGGCTCGGCCAGTGCTGGCGCGTAAACGAGCAAGTCCACCAACAGCATAGCCTGACAAGACTGAACCCTCTTGGTTGCTCCTTGTGGCAAATCATACAGGCTGGGGAATGAGCTCAAATGGTAGAGTGCTTGCTTAGCATGCGAGAGGTAGTGGAATCGATGCCCACATTCTCCAAAAAACACAATTTTTTTGTGGATCCAAGAAAGCTCCAGTTCACATTTCATGCAGTTTTGTCTAACGACAACCTACTGTCATGTAATAATGACAAGCAACTTTCATGTAACACTGATGTCACAATGTCAGATGAAAACGAATGACATGACTTACTTTCAGAGGAGCAGCTTAGCACACACAATTGATGCCCACAAACAAAGCTGTGGGAAGTTTCCTTGAAGCCAATGCAGAGGGTAAAGAAAAACAACAACTTAAAATTTACCTCATGGCCAGTACGGGGATCAAACCCACGACCTTGGCGTTATTAGCACCACGCTCTAACCAACTGAGCTAACCGGCCGCTTGCAACGGAGCAAAATTTTTAGGATGCACAGAGCCTCGGCCAGTGCTGGCGAGTAAACGAGCAAGTCCACCAACAGCACAGCCTGACAAGACTGAACCCTCTTGGTTGCTCCTTGTGGCAAATCATACAGGCTGGGGAATTAGCTCAAATGTTAGAGTGCTTGCTTAGCATGCGAGAGGTAGTGGGATCGATGCCCACATTCTCCAAAAAACACAATTTTTCTGTGGATCCAAGAAAGCTCCAGTTCACATTTCATGCAGTTTTGTCTAACGACAACCTACTGTCATGTAACAATGACAAGCAACTTTCATGTAACACTAATGTCACAATGTCAGATGAAAACGAATGACATGACTTACTTTCAGAGGAGCAGCGTAGCACACACAATTGATGCCCACAAACAAAGCTGTGGGAAGTTTCCTTGAAGCTAATGCAGAGGGTAAAGAAAAACAACAACTTAAAATGTACCGCATGGCCAGTACGGGGATCGAACCCACGACCTTGGCGTTATTAGAATCACGCTCGAAACAACTGAGCTAACCAGCCGCTTGCAATGTTACAACATTTTTAGGATGCACAGAGGCTCGGCCAAGTGCTGGCGCGTAAACGAGCAAGTCCACCAACAGCATAGCCTGACAAGACTGGACCCTCTTGGTTGCTCCTTGTGGCAAGCTATACAGGCTGGGGAATTAGATCAAATGGTAGAGTGCTTGCGTAGCATGCGAGAGGTAGTGGGATCGATGCCCACATTCTCCAAAAAACAAAAAAAAATTGTGGATCCAAGAAAGCTCCTGTTCACATTTCATGCAGTTTTGTCTAACGACAACCTACTGTCATGTAACAATGACAAGCAACTTTCATGTAACACTGATGTCACGATGTCACAATGTCAGATGAAAACGAATGACATGACTTACTTTCAGAGGAGCAGCGTAGCACACACAATTGATGCCCACAAACAAAGCTGTGGGAAGTTTCCTTGAAGCCAATGCAGAGGGTAAAGAAAAACAACAACTTAAAATGTACCTCATGGCCAGTACGGGGATCCAACCCACGACCTTGGAGTTATTAGCATCACGCTCTCACCAACTGAGCTAACCAGCCGCTTGCAATATACCAACATTTTTAGGATGCACAGAGGCTCGGCCAGTGCTGGCGCGTAACGAGCAATTCCACCAACAGCATAGCCTGACAAGACTGAACCCTCTTGGTTGCTCCTTGTGTCAAATCATACAGGCTGGGGAATTAGCTCAAATGGTAGAGTGCTTGCTTAGCATGCGAGAGGTAGTGGGATCGATGCCCACATTCTCCAAAAAACTGAATTTTTTTGTGGATCCAAGAAAGCTCCAGTTCACATTTCATGCAGTTTTGTCTAACGACAACCTACTGTCATGTAACAATGACAAGCAACTTTCATGTAACACTGATGTCACAATGTCAGATGAAAACGAATGACATGACTTACTTTCAGAGGAGCAGCGTAGCACACACAATTGATGCCCACAAACAAAGCTGTGGGAAGTTTCCTTGAAGCCAATGCAGAGGGTAAAGAAAAACAACAACTTAAAATGTACCTCATGGCCAGTACGGGGATCGGACCCACGACCTTGGCGTTGTTAGCATCACGCTCTCACCAACTGAGCTAACCAGCCGCTTGCAATATTACAACATTTTTAGGATGCACAGAGGCTCGGCCAGTGCTGGCGCGTAAACGAGCAATTCCACCAACAGCATAGCCTGACAAGACTGAACCCTCTTGGTTGCTCCTTGTGTCAAATCATATAGGCTGGGGAATTAGCTCAAATGGTAGAGTGCTTGCTTAGCATGCGAGAGGTAGTGGGATCGATGCCCACATTCTCCAAAAAACTGAATTTCTTTCTGGATCCAAGAAAGCTCCAGTTCAAATTTCATGCAGTTTTGTCTAACGACAACCTACTGTCATGTAACAATGACAAGCAACTTTCATGTAACACTGATGTCACAATGTCAGATGAAAACGAATGACATGACTTACTTTCAGAGGAGCAGCGTAGCACACACAATTGATGCCCACAAACAAAGCTGTGGGAAGTTTCCTTGAAGCCAATGCAGAGGGTAAAGAAAAACAACAACTTAAAATGTACCTCATGGCCAGTACGGGGATCGGACCCACGACCTTGGCGTTGTTAGCATCACGCTCTCACCAACTGAGCTAATCAGCCGCTTGCAATATTACAACATTTTTAGGATGCACAGAGGCTCGGCCAGTGCTGGCGCGTAAACGAGCAAGTCCACCAACAGCATAGCCTGACAAGACTGAACCCTCTTGGTTGCTCCTTGTGGCAAATCATACAGGCTGGGGAATGAGCTCAAATGGTAGAGTGCTTGCTTAGCATGCGAGAGGTAGTGGGATCGATGCCCACATTCTCCAAAAAACACAATTTTTTTGTGGATCCAAGAAAGCTCCAGTTCACATTTCATGCAGTTTTGTCTAACGACAAACTACTGTCATGTAACAATGACAAGCAACTTTCATGTAACACTGATGTCACAATGTCAGATGAAAACGAATGACATGACTTACTATCAGAG
Source organism: Salvelinus fontinalis (assembly GCF_029448725.1). NCBI lineage: Eukaryota > Metazoa > Chordata > Actinopteri > Salmoniformes > Salmonidae > Salvelinus > Salvelinus fontinalis. Next base: position 77,692 of record NW_026600308.1, on the reverse strand, counting down.
GAGCAGCGTAGCACACACAATTGATGCCCACAAACAAAGCTGTGGGAAGTTTCCTTGAAGCCAATGCAGAGGGTAAAGAAAAGCAACAACTTAAAATGTACCTCATGGCCAGCATGGGGATCGAACCCACGACCTTGGCGTTGTTAGCATCACGCTCTCACCAACTGAGCTAACCAGACGCTTGTAATATAACAACATTTTTAGGATGCACAGAGGCTCGGCCAGTGCTGGCGCGTAAACGAGCAAGTCCACCAACAGCATAGCCTGACAAGACTGAACCCTCTTGGTTGCTCCTTGTGGCAAATCATACAGGCTGGGGAATTAGCACAAATGGTTGCGTGCTTGCTTAGCATGCGAGAGGTAGTGGGATCGATGCCCACATTCTCCAAAAAACACAATTTTTTTGTGGATCCAAGAAAGCTCCAGTTCACATTTCATGCAGTTTTGTCTAACGACAACCTACTGTCATGTAACAATGACAAGCAACTTTCATGTAACACTGATGTCACAATGTCAGATGAAAACGAATGACATGACTTACTTTCAGAGGAGCAGCGTAGCACACACAATTGATGCCCACAAACAAAGCTGTGGGAAGTTTCCTTGAAGCTAATGCAGAGGGTAAAGAAAAACAACAACTTAAAATGTACCGCATGGCCAGTACGGGGATCGAACCCACGACCTTGGCGTTATTAGAATCACGCTCGAAACAACTGAGCTAACCAGCCGCTTGCGAAGGAGCAACATTTTTAGGATGCACAGAGGCTCGGCCAAGTGCTGGCGCGTAAACGAGCAAGTCCACCAACAGCATAGCCTGACAAGACTGGACCCTCTTGGTTGCTCCTTGTGGCAAGCTATACAGGCTGGGGAATTAGATCAAATGGTAGAGTGCTTGCGTAGCATGCGAGAGGTAGTGGGATCGATGCCCACATTCTCCAAAAAACAAAAACAAATTGTGGATCCAAGAAAGCTCCTGTTCACATTTCATGCAGTTTTGTCTAACGACAACCTACTGTCATGTAACAATGACAAGCAACTTTCATGTAACACTGATGTCACAATGTCAGATGAAAACGAATGACATGACTTACTTTCAGAGGAGCAGCGTAGCACACACAATTGATGCCCACAAACAAAGCTGTGGGAAGTTTCCTTGAAGCCAATGCAGAGGGTAAAGAAAAACAACAACTTAAAATGTACCTCATGGCCAGTACGGGGATCGGACCCACGACCTTGGCGTTGTTAGCATCACGCTCTCACCAACTGAGCTAACCAGCCGCTTGCAATATTACAACATTTTTAGGATGCACAGAGGCTCGGCCAGTGCTGGCGCGTAAACGAGAAAGTCCACCAACAGCATAGCCTGACAAGACTGAACCCTCTTGGTTGCTCCTTGTGGCAAATCATAGAGGCTGGGGAATTAGCTCAAATGGTAGAGTGCTTGCTTAGCATGCGAGAGGTAGTGGGTTGATGCCCACATTCTCGAAAAAACACAATTTTTCTGTGGATACAAGAAAGCTCCAGTTCACATTTCATGCAGTTTTGTCTAACGACAACCTACTGTCATGTAACAATGACAAGCAACTTTCATGTAACACTGATGTCACAATGTCAGATGAAAACGAATGACATGACTTACTATCAGAGGAGCAGCATAGCACACACAATTGATGCCCACAAACAAAGCTGTGGGAAGTTTCCTTGAAGCCAATGCAGAGGGTAAAGAAAAACAACAACTTAAAATGTACCTTATGCCCAGTCCGGGGATCGAACCCACGACCTTGGCATTATTAGCACCACGCTCTAACCAACTGAGCTAACCGGCCGCTTGCAACGGAGCAAAATTTTTAGGATGCACAGAGCCTCGGCCAGTGCTGGCGCGTAAACGAGCAAGTACACCAACAGCATAGCCTGACAAGACTGAACCCTCTTGGTTGCTCCTTGTGGCAAATCATACAGGCTGGGGAATTAGCTCAAATGGTAGAGTGCTTGCTTAGCATGCGAGAGGTAGTGGGATCGATGCCCACATTCTCCAAAAAACAAAATTTTTTTGTGGATCCAAGAAAGCTCCAGTTCACATTTCATGCAGTTTTGTCTAACGACAACCTACTGTCATGTAACAATGACAAGCAACTTTCATGTAACACTGATGTCACAATGTCAGATGAAAACGAATGACATGACTTACTATCAGAGGAGCAGCGTAGCACACACAATTGATGCCCACAAACAAAGCTGTGGGAAGTTTCCTTGAAGCCAATGCAGAGGGTAAAGAAAAACAACAACTTAAAATGTACCTCATGGCCAGTACGGGGATCGAACCCACGACCTTGGCGTTATTAGCACCACGCTCTAACCAACTGAGCTAACCGGCCGCTTGCAACGGAGCAACATTTTTAGGATGCACAGAGCCTCGGCCAGTGCTGGCGCGTAAACGAGCAAGTCCACCAACAGCATAGCCTGACAAGACTGAACACTCTTGGTTGCTCCTTGTGGCAAATCATACAGGCTGGGGAATTAGCTCAAATGGTAGAGTGCTTGCTTAGCATGCGAGAGGTAGTGGGATCGATGCCCACATTCTCCAAAAAACACAATTTTTTTGTGGATCCAAGAAAGCTCCAGTTCACATTTCATGCAGTTTTGTCTAACGACAACCTACTGTCATGTAACAATGACAAGCAACTTTCATGTAACACTGATGTCACAATGTCAGATGAAAACGAATGACATGACTTACTTTCAGAGGAGCAGCATAGCACACACAATTGATGCCCACAAACAAAGCTGTGGGAAGTTTCCTTGAAGCCAATGCAGAGGGTAAAGAAAAACAACAACTTAAAACTTACCTCATGGCCAGTACGGGGATCGAACCCACAACATTAGCGTTATTAGCATCACGCTCTCACCAACTGAGCTAACCAGCCACTTGCAATATACCAACATTTTTAGGATGCACAGAGGCTCGGCCAGTGCTGGCGCGTAAACGAGCAAGTCCACCAACAGCATAGCCTGACAAGACTGAACCCTCTTGGTTGCTCCTTGTGGCAAATCATACAGGCTGGGGAATTAGCTCAAGTGGTAGAGTGCTTGCTTAGCATGCGAGAGTTAGTGGGATCTATGCCCACATTCTCCAAAAAACACAATTTTTCTGTGGATCCAAGAAAGCTCCAGTTCACATTTCATGCAGTTTTGTCTAACGACAACCTACTGTCATGTAACAATGACAAGCAACTTTCATGTAACACTGATGTCACAATGTCAGATGAAAACGAATGACATGACTTACTATCAGAGGGGCAGCGTAGCACACACAATTGATGCCCACAAACAAAGCTGTGGGAAGTTTCCTTGAAGCCAATGCAGAGGGTAAAGAAAAACAACAACTTAAAATGTACCTCATGGCCAGTACGGGGATCGAACACACGACCTTGGCGTTATTAGCACCACGCTCTAACCAACTGAGCTAACCTGCCGCTTGCGAAGGAGCAACATTTTTAGGATGCACAGAGGCTCGGCCAGTGCTGGCGCGTAAACGAGCAAGTCCACCAACAGCATAGCCTGACAAGACTGGACCCTCTTGGTTGCTCCTTGTGGCAAATCATACAGGCTGGGGATTTAGCTCAAATGGTAGAGTGCTTGCTTAGCATGCGAGAGGTAGTCGGATCGATGCCCACATTCCCAAAAAACTGAATTTTTTTGTGGATCCAAGAAAGCTCCAGTTCACATTTCATGCAGTTTTGTCTAACGACAACCTACTGTCATGTAACAATGACAAGCAACTTTCATGTAACACTGATGTCACAATGTCAGATGAAAACGAATGACATGACTTACTTTCAGAGGAGCAGCGTAGCACACACAATTGATGCCCACAAACAAAGCTGTGGGAAGTTTCCTTGAAGCCAATGCAGAGGGTAAAGAAAAACAACAACTTAAAATGTACCTCATGGCCAGTACGGGGATCGGACCCACGACCTTGGCGTTGTTAGCATCACGCTCTCACCAACTGAGCTAACCAGCCGCTTGCAATATTACAACATTTTTAGGATGCACAGAGGCTCGGCCAGTGCTGGCGCGTAAACGAGAAAGTCCACCAACAGCATAGCCTGACAAGACTGGACCCTCTTGGTTGCTCCTTGTGGCAAATCATACAGGCTGGGGAATTAGCTCAAATGCTAGAGTGCTTGCTTAGCATGCGAGAGGTAGTGGGATCGATGCCCACATTCTCCAAAAAACAGAATTTTTTTGTGGATCCAAGAAAGCTCCAGTTCACATTTCATGCAGTTTTGTCTAACGACAACCTACTGTCATGTAACAATGACAAGCAACTTTCATGTAACACTGATGTCACAATGTCAGATGAAAACGAATGACATGACTTACTATCAGAGGAGCAGCGTAGCACACACAATTGATGCCCACAAACAAAGCTGTGGGAAGTTTCCTTGAAGCCAATGCAGAGGGTAAAGAAAAACAACAACTTAAAATGTACCTCATGGCCAGTACGGGGATCAAACCCACGACCTTGGCGTTATTAGCACCACGCTCTAACCAACTGAGCTAACCGGCCGCTTGCAACGGAGCAACATTTTTAGGATGCACAGAGCCTCGGCCAGTGCTGGCGCGTAAACGAGCAAGTCCACCAACAGCATAGCCTGACAAGACTGGACCCTCTTGGTTGCTCCTTGTGGCAAATCATACAGGTTGGGGAATTAGCTCAAATGGTAGAGTGCTTGCTTAGCATGCGAGAGGTAGTGGGATCGATGCCCACATTCTCCATAAAACTGAATTTTTTTGTGGATCCAAGAAAGCTCCAGTTCACATTTCATGCAGTTTTGTCTAAAGACAACCTACTGTCATGTAACAATGACAAGCAACTTTCATGTAACACTGATGTCACAATGTCAGATGAAAACGAATGACATGACTTACTTTCAGAGGAGCAGCGTAGCACACACAATTGATGCCCACAAACAAAGCTGTGGGAAGTTTCCTTGAAGCCAATGCAGAGGGTAAAGAAAAACAACAACTTAAAATGTACCTCATGGCCAGTACGGGGATCGAACCCACGACCTTGGCGTTATTAGAATCACGCTCAAAAAAACTGAGCTAACCAGCCACTTGCAATGTAACAACATTTTTAGAATGCACAGAGGCTCGACCAAGTGCTGGCGCGTAAACGAGCAAGTCCGCCAACAGCATAGCCTGACAAGACTGGACCCTCTTGGTTGCTCCTTGTGGCAAATCATACAGGCTGGGGATTTAGCGCAAATGGTAGAGTGCTTGCTTAGCATGCGAGAGGTAGTCGGATCGATGCCCACATTCCCAAAAAACTGAATTTTTTTGTGGATCCAAGAAAGCTCCAGTTCACATTTCATGCAGTTTTGTCTAACGACAACCTACTGTCATGTAACAATGACAAGCAACTTTCATGTAACACTGATGTCACAATGTCAGATGAAAACGAATGACATGACTTACTTTCAGAGGAGCAGCGTAGCACACACAATTGATGCCCACAAACAAAGCTGTGGGAAGTTTCCTTGAAGCCAATGCAGAGGGTAAAGAAAAACAACAACTTAAAATGTACCTCGTGGCCAGTACGGGGATCGGTCCCACGACCTTGGCGTTGTTAGCATCACGCGTTCACCAACTGAGCTAACCAGCCGCTTGCAATATTACAACATTTTTAGGATGCACAGAGGCTCGGCCAGTGCTGGCGCGTAAACGAGAAAGTCCACCAACAGCATAGCCTGACAAGACTGAACCCTCTTGGTTGCTCCTTGTGGCAAATCATACAGGCTGGGGAATTAGCTCAAATGGTAAAGTGCTTGCTTAGTAAGTGAGAGGTAGTGGGATCGATGCCCACATTCTTCAAAAAACACAATTTTTTTGTGGATCCAAGAAAGCTCCAGTTCACATTTCATGCAGTTTTGTCAAACGACAACCTACTGTCATGTAACAATGACAAGCAACTTTCATGTAACACTGATGTCACAATGTCAGATGAAAACGAATGACATGACTTACTTTCAGAGGAGCAGCTTAGCACACACAATTGATGCCCACAAACAAAGCTATGGGAAGTTTCCTTGAAGCCAATGCAGAGGGTAAAGAAAAACAACAACTTAAAATGTACCTCATGGCCAGTACGGGGATCGAACCCACGACCTTGGCGTTATTAGCACCACGCTCTAACCAACTGAGCTAACCGGCCGCTTGCAATGGATCAAAATTTTTAGGATGCACAGAGCCTCGGCCAGTGCTGGCGCGTAAACGAGCAAGTCCACCAACAGCATAGCCTGACAAGACTGAACCCTCTTGGTTGCTCCTTGTGGCAAGTCATACAGGCTGGGGAATTAGCTCAAATGGTAGAGTGCTTGCTTAGCATGCGAGAGGTAGTGGGATCGATGCCCACATTCTCCAAAAAACTGAATTTTTTTGTGGATCCAAGAAAGCTCCAGTTCACATTTTATGCAGTTTTGTCTAACGACAACCTACTGTCATGTAACAATGACAAGCAACTTTCATGTAACACTGATGTCACAATGTCAGATGAAAACGAATGACATGACTTACTTTCAGAGGAGCAGCGTAGCACACACAATTGATGCCCACAAACAAAGCTGTGGGAAGTTTCCTTGAAGCCAATGCAGAGGGTAAAGAAAAACAACAACTTAAAATGTACCTCATGGCCAGTACGGAGATCGAACCCACGACCTTGGCGTTATTAGCACCACACTCAAACCAACTGAGCTAACCGGCCGCTTGCGAAGGAGCAACATTTTAAGGATGCACAGAGGCTCGGCCAGTGCTGGCGCGTAAACTAGCAAGTCCACCAACAGCATAGCCTGACAAGACTGGACCCTCTTGGTTGCTAATGGTAGCAAATTATACAGGCTGGGGAATTAGCTCAAATGGTAGACTGCTTGCTTAGCATGCGAGAGGTAGTAGGATCGATGCCCAAATTCTCCAAAAAACTGAATTTTTTTGTGGATCCAAGAAAGCTCCAGTTCACATTTCATGCAGTTTTGTGTAACGACAACCTACTGTCATGTAACAATGACAAGCAACTTTCATGTAACACTGATGTCACAATGTCAGATGAAAACGAATGACATGACTTACTTTCAGAGGAGCAGCGTAGCACACACAATTGATGCCCACAAACAAAGCTGTGGGAAGTTTCCTTGAAGCCAATGCAGAGGGTCAAGAAAAACAACAATTTAAAATGTAACTCAAGGCCAGTACGGGGATCGAACCCACAACCTTGGCGTTATTAGCACCACGCTCTAACCAACTGAGATAACCGGCCGCTTGCAAATGAAGAACATTTTCAGGATGCAAAGAGGCTCGGCCAGTGCTGGCGCGTAAACGAGCAAGTCCACCAACAGCATAGCCTGACAAGACTGAACCCTCTTGGTTGCTCCTTGTGATAAATCATACAGGCTGGGGAATTAGCTCAAATTGTATAGTGCTTACTTAGCATGCGAGAGGTAGTGGGATCGATGCCCACATTCTCTAAAAAACACCATTTTTTTGTGGATCCAAGAAAGCTCCAGTTCACACTTCATGCAGTTTTGTCTAACGACAACCTAATGTCATGTAACAATGACAAGCAACTTTCTTGTAACACTGATGTCACAATGTCAGATGAAAACGAATGACATGACTTACTTTCAGAGGAGCAGCGTAGCACACACAATTGATGCCCACAAACAAAGCTGTGGGAAGTTTCCTTGAAGCCAATGCAGAGGGTAAAGAAAAACAACAACTTAAAATGTACCTCATGGCCAGTACGGGGATCGTACCCACAACCTTGTCATTATTAGCACCACGATCTAACCAACTGAGCTAACCGGCCTCTTGCAAAGGAGCAAAATTTTTAGGATGCACAGAGGCTCGGCCAGCGCTGGCGCGTAAACGAGCAAGTCCACCAACAGCATAGCCTGACAAGACTGGACCCTCTTGGTTGCTCCTTGTGGCAAATAATACAGGTTGGGGAATTAGCTCAAATGGTAGAGTGCTTGCTTAGCATGCGACAGGTAGTGGGATCGATGCCCACATTCTCCAAAAAACACAATTTTTTTGTGGATCCAAGAAAGCTCCAGTTCACATTTCATGCAGTTTTGTCTAACGACAACCTACTGTCATGTAACAATGACAAGCAACTTTCATGTAACACTGATGTCACAATGTCAGATGAAAACGAATGACATGACTTACTTTCAGAGGAGCAGCGTAGCACACACAATTGATGCCCACAAACAAAGCTGTGGGAAGTTTCCTTGAAGCCAATGCAGAGGGTAAAGAAAAACAACAACTTAAAATGTATCTCATGGCCAGTACGGGGATCGAACCCACAACCTTGGGTTTATTAGCATCACGCTCTCACCAACTGAGCTAACCAGCCGCTTGCAATATAACAACATTTTTAGGATGCACAGAGGCTCGGCCAGTGCTGGCAAGTAAACGAGAAAGTCCACCAACAGCATAGCCTGACAAGACTGAACCCTCTTGGTTGCTCCTTGTGGCACATCATAGAGGCTGGGGAATTAGCTCAAATGGTAGAGTGCTTGCTTAGCATGTGAGAGGTAGTGGGATCGATGCCACATTCTCCAAAAAACACCATTTTTCTGTGGATCCAAGAAAGCTCCAGTTCACATTTCATGCAGTTTTGTCTAACGACAACCTACTGTCATGTAACAATGACAAGCAACTTTCATGTAACACTGATGTCACAATGTCAGATGAAAACGAATGACATGACTTACTATCAGAGGAGCAGCGTAGCACACACAATTGATGCCCACAAACAAAGCTGTGGGAAGTTTCCTTGAAGCCAATGCAGAGGGTAAAGAAAAACAACAACTTAAAATGTACCTCATGGCCAGTACGGGGATCGAACCCACGACCTTGACGTTATTAGCACCACGCTCTAACCAACTGAGCTAACCGGCCGCTTGCAACGGAGCAAAATTTTTAGGATGCACAGAGGCTCGGCCAGTGCTGGCGCGTAAACGAGCAAGTCCACCAACAGCATAGCCTGACAAGACTGAACCCTCTTGGTTGCTCCTTGTGGCAAATAATACAGGCTGGGGAATTAGCTCAAATGGTAGAGTGCTTGCTTAGTATGCGAGAGGTAGTGGGATCAATGCCCACTTTCTCCAAAAAACACAATTTTTTTGTGGATCCAAGAAAGCTCCAGTTCACATTTCATGCAGTTTTGTCTAACGACAACCTACTGTCATGTAACAATGACAAGCAACTTTCATGTAACACTGATGTCACAATGTCAGATGAAAACGAATGACATGACTTACTTTCAGAGGAGCAGCGTAGCACACACAAATGATGCCCACAAACAAAGCTGTGGGAAGTTTTCTTGAAGCCAATGCAGAGGGTAAAGAAAAACAACAACTTAAAATGTACCTCATGGACAGTACGGGGATCAAACCCACGACCTTGGCGTTATTAGTACCACGCTCTAACCAACTGAGCTAACCAGCCGCTTGCAATATAACAACATTTTTAGGATGCACAGAGGCTCGGCCAGTGCTGGCGCGTAAACGAGCAAGTCCACCGACAGCATAGCCTGACAAGACTGGACCCTCTTGGTTGCTCCTTGTGGCAAATCATACAGGCTGGGGAATTAGCTCAAATGGTAGAGTGCTTGCTTAGCATGCGAGAGGTAGTGGGATCGATGCCCACATTCTCCAAAAAACACAATTTTTCTGTGGATACAAGAAAGCTCCAGTTCACATTTCATGCAGTTTTGTCTAACGACAACCTACTGTCATGTAACAATGACAAGCAACTTTCATGTAACACTGATGTCACAATGTCAGATGAAAATGAATGACATGACTTACTTTCAGAGGAGCAGCGTAGCACACACAATTGATGCCCACAAACAAAGCTATGGGAAGTTTCCTTGAAGCCAATGCAGAGGGTAAAGAAAAACAACAACTTAAAATGTACCTCATGGCCAGTACGGGGATCGAACCCACAACCTTGGCGTTATTAGCACCACGCTCTAACCAACTGAGCTAACCGGTCGCTTGCAACGGAGAAAATTTTGTAGGATGCACAGAGCCTCGGCCAGTGCTGGCGCGTAAACGAGCAAGTCCACCAACAGCATAGCCTGACAAGACTGGACCCTCTTGGTTGCTCCTTGTGGCAAATCATATAGGCTGGGGAATTAGCTCAAATGGTAGAGTGCTTGCTTAGCATGCGAGAGGTAGTGGGATCGATGCCCACATTCTCCAAAAAACAGATTTTTTTGTGGATCCAAGAAAGCTCCAGTTCACATTTCATGCAGTTTTGTCTAACGACAACCTACTGTCATGTAACAATGACAAGCAACTTTCATGTAACACTGATGTCACAATGTCAGATGAAAACGAATGACATGACTTACTTTCAGAGGAGCAGCGTAGCACACACAATTGATGCCCACAAACAAACCTGTGGGAAGTTTCCTTGAAGCCAATGCAGAGGGTAAAGAAAAACAACAACTTAAAATGTACCTCATGGCCAGTACGGGGATCGAACCCACAACCTTGGGTTTATTAGCATCACGCTCTCACCAACTGAGCTAACCAGCCGCTTGCAATATAACAACATTTTTAGGATGCACAGAGGCTCGGCCAGTGCTGGCAAGTAAACGAGAAAGTCCACCAACAGCATAGCCTGACAAGACTGAACCCTCTTGGTTGCTCCTTGTGGCACATCATAGAGGCTGGGGAATTAGCTCAAATGGTAGAGTGCTTGCTTAGCATGTGAGAGGTAGTGGGATCGATGCCACATTCTCCAAAAAACACAATTTTTCTGTGGATCCAAGAAAGCTCCAGTTCACATTTCATGCAGTTTTGTCTAACGACAACCTACTGTCATGTAACAATGACAAGCAACTTTCATGTAACACTGATGTCACAATGTCAGATGAAAACGAATGACATGACTTACTTTCAGAGGAGCAGCGTAGCACACACAAATGATGCCCACAAACAAAGCTGTGGGAAGTTTTCTTGAAGCCAATGCAGAGGGTAAAGAAAAACAACAACTTAAAATGTACCTCATGGACAGTACGGGGATCAAACCCACGACCTTGGCGTTATTAGTACCACGCTCTAACCAACTGAGCTAACCAGCCGCTTGCAATATAACAACATTTTTAGGATGCACAGAGGCTCGGCCAGTGCTGGCGCGTAAACGAGCAAGTCCACCGACAGCATAGCCTGACAAGACTGGACCCTCTTGGTTGCTCCTTGTGGCAAATCATACAGGCTGGGGAATTAGCTCAAATGGTAGAGTGCTTGCTTAGCATGCGAGAGGTAGTGGGATCGATGCCCACATTCTCCAAAAAACACAATTTTTCTGTGGATACAAGAAAGCTCCAGTTCACATTTCATGCAGTTTTGTCTAACGACAACCTACTGTCATGTAACAATGACAAGCAACTTTCATGTAACACTGATGTCACAATGTCAGATGAAAATGAATGACATGACTTACTTTCAGAGGAGCAGCGTAGCACACACAATTGATGCCCACAAACAAAGCTATGGGAAGTTTCCTTGAAGCCAATGCAGAGGGTAAAGAAAAACAACAACTTAAAATGTACCTCATGGCCAGTACGGGGATCAAACCCACAACCTTGGCGTTATTAGCACCACGCTCTAACCAACTGAGCTAACCGGTCGCTTGCAACGGAGAAAATTTTGTAGGATGCACAGAGGCTCGGCCAGTGCTGGCGCGTAAACGAGCAAGTCCACCAACAGCATAGCCTGACAAGACTGGACCCTCTTGGTTGCTCCTTGTGGCAAATCATACAGGCTGGGGAATTAGCTCAAATGGTAGAGTGCTTGCTTAGCATGCGAGAGGTAGTGGGATCGATGCCCACATTCTCCAAAAAACAGATTTTTTTGTGGATCCAAGAAAGCTCCAGTTCACATTTCATGCAGTTTTGTCTAACGACAACCTACTGTCATGTAACAATGACAAGCAACTTTCATGTAACACTGATGTCACAATGTCAGATGAAAACGAATGACATGACTTACTTTCAGAGGAGCAGCGTAGCACACACAATTGATGCCCACAAACAAACCTGTGGGAAGTTTCCTTGAAGCCAATGCAGAGGGTAAAGAAAAACAACAACTTAAAATGTACCTCATGGCCAGTACGGGGATCGAACCCACAACCTTGGGTTTATTAGCATCACGCTCTCACCAACTGAGCTAACCAGCCGCTTGCAATATAACAACATTTTTAGGATGCACAGAGGCTCGGCCAGTGCTGGCAAGTAAACGAGAAAGTCCACCAACAGCATAGCCTGACAAGACTGAACCCTCTTGGTTGCTCCTTGTGGCACATCATAGAGGCTGGGGAATTAGCTCAAATGGTAGAGTGCTTGCTTAGCATGTGAGAGGTAGTGGGATCGATGCCACATTCTCCAAAAAACACCATTTTTCTGTGGATCCAAGAAAGCTCCAGTTCACATTTCATGCAGTTTTGTCTAACGACAACCTACTGTCATGTAACAATGACAAGCAACTTTCATGTAACACTGATGTCACAATGTCAGATGAAAACGAATGACATGACTTACTATCAGAGGAGCAGCGTAGCACACACAATTGATGGCCACAAACAAAGCTGTGGGAAGTTTTCTTGAAGCCAATGCAGAGGGTAAAGAAAAACAACAACTTAAAATGTACCTCATGGACAGTACGGGGATCAAACCCACGACCTTGGCGTTATTAGTACCACGCTCTAACCAACTGAGCTAACCAGCCGCTTGCAATATAACAACATTTTTAGGATGCACAGAGGCTCGGCCAGTGCTGGCGCGTAAACGAGCAAGTCCACCGACAGCATAGCCTGACAAGACTGGACCCTCTTGGTTGCTCCTTGTGGCAAATCATACAGGCTGGGGAATTAGCTCAAATGGTAGAGTGCTTGCTTAGCATGCGAGAGGTAGTGGGATCGATGCCCACATTCTCCAAAAAACACAATTTTTCTGTGGATACAAGAAAGCTCCAGTTCACATTTCATGCAGTTTTGTCTAACGACAACCTACTGTCATGTAACAATGACAAGCAACTTTCATGTAACACTGATGTCACAATGTCAGATGAAAATGAATGACATGACTTACTTTCAGAGGAGCAGCGTAGCACACACAATTGATGCCCACAAACAAAGCTATGGGAAGTTTCCTTGAAGCCAATGCAGAGGGTAAAGAAAAACAACAACTTCAAATGTACCTCATGGCCAGTACGGGGATCGAACCCACAACCTTGGCGTTATTAGCACCACGCTCTAACCAACTGAGCTAACCGGTCGCTTGCAACGGAGAAAATTTTTAGGATGCACAGAGCCTCGGCCAGTGCTGGCGCGTAAACGAGCAAGTCCACCAACAGCATAGCCTGACAAGACTGGACCCTCTTGGTTGCTCCTTGTGGCAAATCATACAGGCTGGGGAATTAGCTCAAATGGTAGAGTGCTTGCTTAGCATGCGAGAGGTAGTGGGATCGATGCCCACATTCTCCAAAAAACAGATTTTTTTGTGGATCCAAGAAAGCTCCAGTTCACATTTCATGCAGTTTTGTCTAACGACAACCTACTGTCATGTAACAATGACAAGCAACTTTCATGTAACACTGATGTCACAATGTCAGATGAAAACGAATGACATGACTTACTTTCAGAGGAGCAGCGTAGCACACACAATTGATGCCCACAAACAAACCTGTGGGAAGTTTCCTTGAAGCCAATGCAGAGGGTAAAGAAAAACAACAACTTAAAATGTACCGCATGGCCAGTACGGGGATCGAACCCACAACCTTGGAGTTGTTAGCATCACACTCTCACCAACTGAGCTAACCAGCCTGTTGCAATATAGCAACATTTTTAGGATGCACAGAGGCTCGGCCAGTGCTGGCGCGTAAACGAGCAAGTCCACCAACAGCATAGCCTGACAAGACTGAACCCTCTTGGTTGCTCCTTGTGGCAAATCATACAGGCTGGGGAATTAGCTCAAATGGTAGAGTGCTTGCTTAGCATGCGAGAGGTAGTGGGATCGATGCCCACATTCTCCAAAAAACACAATTTTTTTGTGGATCCAAGAAAGCTCCAGTTCACATTTCATGCAGTTTTGTCTAACGACAACCTACTGTCATGTAACAATGACAAGCAACTTTCATGTAACACTGATGTCACAATGTCAGATGAAAACGAATGACATGACTTACTTTCAGAGGAGCAGCGTAGCACACACAATTGATGCCCACAAACAAAGCTGTGGGAAGTTTCCTTGAAGCCAATGCATAGGGTAAAGAAAAACAACAACTTAAAATGTACCTCAGGGCCAGTACAGGGATCGAACCCACAACCTTGGCGTTATTAGCACCACGCTCTAACCAACTGAGCTAGCCGGCCTCTTGAAATGGAGCAACATTTTTAGGATGCACAGAGGCTCGGCCAGTGCTGGCGCGTAAACGAGCAAGTCCACCAACAGCATAGCCTGACAAGACTGGACCCTCTTGGTTGCTCCTTGTGGCAAATCATACAGGCTGTGGAATTAGCTCAAATGGTAGAGTGCTTGCTTAGCACGCGAGAGGTAGTGGGATCGATGCCCACATTCTCCAAAAAACAGAATTTTTTTGTGGATCCAAGAAAGCTCCAGTTCACATTTCATGCAGTTTTGTCTAACGACAACCTACTGTCATGTAACAATGACAAGCAACTTTCATGTAACACTGATGTCACAATGTCAGATGAAAACGAATGACATGACTTACTTTCAGAGGAGCAGCGTAGCACACACAATTGATGCCCACAAACAAACCTGTGGGAAGTTTCCTTGAAGCCAATGCAGAGGGTAAAGAAAAACAACAACTTAAAATGTACCTCATGGCCAGTACGGGGATCGAACCCACGACCTTGGCGTTATTAGCATCACGCTCTCACCAACTGAGCTAACCAGCCGCTTGCAATATAACAAAATTTTTAGGATGCACAGAGGCTTGGCCAGTGCTGGCGCGTAAACGAGCAAGTCCACCAACAGCATAGCCTGACAAGACTGAACCCTCTTGGTTGCTCCTTGTGGCAAATCATACAGGCTGGGGAATTAGCTCAAATGGTAGAGTGCTTGTTTAGCATGCGAGTGGTAGTGGGATCGATGCCCACATTCTCCAAAAAACACAATTTTTTTGTGGATCCAAGAAAGCTCCAGTTCACATTTCATGCAGTTTTGTCTAACGACAACCTACTGTCATGTAACAATGACAAGCAACTTTCATGTAACACTGATGTCACAATGTCAGATGAAAACGAATGACATGACTTACTATCAGAGGAGCAGCGTAGCACACACAATTGATGCCCACAAACAAAGCTGTGGGAAGTTTCCTTGAAGCCAATGCAGAGGGTAAAGAAAAACAACAACTTAAAATGTACCTCATGGCCAGTACGGGGATCGAACACACGACCTTGGCGTTATTAGCACCACACTCAAACCAACTGAGCTAACCGGCCGCTTGAGAAGCAAACATTTTTAGGATGCACAGAGGCTCGGCCAGTGCTGGCGCGTAAACGAGCAAGTCCACCAACAGCATAGCCTGACAAGACTGGACCCTCTTGGTTGCTCCTTGTGGCAAATCATACAGGCTGGGGAATTAGCTCAAATGGTAGAGTCCTTGCTTAGCATGCGAGAGGTAGTGGGCTCGATGCCCACATTCTTCAAAAAACACAATTTTTTTGTGGATCCAAGAAAGCTCCAGTTCACATTTCATGCAGTTTTGTCTAACGACAACCTACTGTCATGTAACAATGACAAGCAACTTTCATGTAACACTGATGTCACAATGTCAAATGAAAACGAATGACATGACTTACTTTCAGAGGAGCAGCGTAGCACACACAATTGATGCCCACAAACAAAGCTGTGGGAAGTTTCCTTGAAGCCAATGCAGAGGGTAAAGAAAAACAACAACTTAAAATGTACCTCATGGCCAGTACGGGGATCGAACCCACGACCTTGGCATTATTATCATCACGCTCTCACCAACTGAGCTAACCAGCCGCTTGCAATATAACAACATTTTTAGGATGCACAGAGCCTCGGCCAGTGCTGGCGCGTAAACGAGCAAGTCCACCAACAGAATAGCCTGACAAGACTGAACCCTCTTGGTTGCTCCTTGTGGCAAATCATACAGGCGCGGGAATTAGCTCAAATGGTAGATTGCTTGCTTAGCATGCGAGAGGTAGTGGGCTCGATGCCCACATTCTTCAAAAAACACAATTTTTTTGTGGATCCAAGAAAGCTCCAGTTCACATTTCATGCAGTTTTGTCTAACGACAACCTACTGTCATGTAACAATGACAAGCAACTTTCATGTAACACTGATGTCACAATGTCAAATGAAAACGAATGACATGACTTACTTTCAGAGGAGCAGCGTAGCACACACAATTGATGCCCACAAACAAAGCTGTGGGAAGTTTCCTTGAAGCCAATGCAGAGGGTAAAGAAAAACAACAACTTAAAATGTACCTCATGGCCAGTACGGGGATCGAACCCACGACCTTGGCATTATTATCATCACGCTCTCACCAACTGAGCTAACCAGCCGCTTGCAATATAACAACATTTTTAGGATGCACAGAGCCTCAGCCAGTGCTGGCGCGTAAACGAGCAAGTCCACCAACAGAATAGCCTGACAAGACTGAACCCTCTTGGTTGCTCCTTGTGGCAAATCATACAGGCGCGGGAATTAGCTCAAATGGTAGAGTGCTTGCTTAGCATGCGAGAGGTAGTGGGATCGATGCCCACATTCTCCAAAAAACAAAAAAAAATTGTGGATCCAAGAAAGCTCCAGTTCACATATCATGCAGTTTTGTCTAACGACAACCTACTGTCATGTAACAATGACAAGCAACTTTCATGTAACACTGATGTCACAATGTCAGATGAAAACGAATGACATGACTTACTTTCAGAGGAGCAGCGTAGCACACACAATTGATGCCCACAAACAAACCTGTGGGAAGTTTCCTTGAAGCCAATGCAGAGGGTAAAGAAAAACAACAACTTAATATGTACCTCATGGCCAGTACGGGGATCGAACCCACGACCTTGGCGTTATTAGCATCACGCTCTCACCAACTGAGCTAACCAGCCGCTTGCAATATAAGAAAATTTTTAGGATGCACAGAGGCTTGGCCAGTGCTGGCGCGTAAACGAGCAAGTCCACCAACAGCATAGCCTGACAAGACTGAACCCTCTTGGTTGCTCCTTGTGGCAAATCATACAGGCTGGGGAATTAGCTCAACTGGTAGAGTGCTTGTTTAGCATGCGAGTGGTAGTGGGATCGATGCCCACATTCTCCAAAAAACGCAATTTTTTTGTGGATCCAAGAAAGCTCCAGTTCACATTTCATGCAGTTTTGTCTAACGACAACCTACTGTCATGTAACAATGACAAGCAACTTTCATGCAACACTGATGTCACAATGTCAGATGAAAACGAATGACATGACTTACTATCAGAGGAGCAGCGTAGCACACACAATTGATGCCCACAAACAAAGCTGTGGGAAGTTTCCTTGAAGCCAATGCAGAGGGTAAAGAAAAACAACAACTTAAAATGTACCTCATGGCCAGTACGGGGATCGAACACACGACCTTGGCGTTATTAGCACCACACTCAAACCAACTGAGCTAACCGGCCGCTTGAGAAGCAAACATTTTTAGGATGCACAGAGGCTCGGCCAGTGCTGGCGCGTAAACGAGCAAGTCCACCAACAGCATAGCCTGACAAGACTGGACCCTCTTGGTTGCTCCTTGTGGCAAATCATACAGGCTGGGGAATTAGCTCAAATGGTAGAGTCCTTGCTTAGCATGCGAGAGGTAGTGGGATCGATGCCCACATTCTTCAAAAAACACAATTTTTTTGTGGATCCAAGAAAGCTCCAGTTCACATTTCATGCAGTTTTGTCTAACGACAACCTACTGTCATGTAACAATGACAAGCAACTTTCATGTAACACTGATGTCACAATGTCAGATGAAAACGAATGACATGACTTACTTTCAGAGGAGCAGCGTAGCACACACAATTGATGCCCACAAACAAAGCTGTGGGAAGTTTCCTTGAAGCCAATGCAGAGGGTAAAGAAAAACAACAACTTAAAATGTACCTCATGGCCAGTACGGGGATCGAACCCACAACCTATTAGCACCACGCTCTAACCAACTGAGCTAACCGGCCGCTTGCAAAGGAGAACATTTTTTAGGATGCACAGAGCCTCGGCCATTGCTGGTGCGTAAACGAGCAAGTCCACCAACAGCATAGCCTGACAAGACTGAACCCTCTTGGTTGCTCCTTGTGTCAAATCATACAGGCTGGGGAATTAGCTCAAATGGTAGAGTGCTTGCTTAGCATGCGAGAGGTAGTGGGATCGATGCCCACATTCTCCAAAAAACAAAAAAAAATTGTGGATCCAAGAAAGCTCCAGTTCACATTTCATGCAGTTTTGTCTAACGACAACCTACTGTCATGTAACAATGACAAGCAACTTTCATGTAATACTGATGTCACAATGTCAGATGAAAACGAATGACATGACTTACTATCAGAGGAGCAGCGTAGCACACACAATTGATGCCCACAAACAAAGCTGTGGGAAGTTTCCTTGAAGCCAATGCAGAGGGTAAAGAAAAACAACAACTTAAAATGTACCTCATGGCCAGTACGGGGATCGAACCCACGACCTTGGCATTATTAGCACCACGCTCTAACCAACTGAGCTAACCAGCCGCTTGCAATATAACACCATTTTTAGGATGCACAGAGAGTCGGCCAGTGCTGGCGCGTAAACGAGCAAGTCCACCAACAGCATAGCCTGACAAGACTGAACCTTCTTAGTTGCTCCTTGTGGCAAATCATACAGGCTGGGGAATTAGCTCAAATGGTAGAGTGCTTGCTTAGCATGCGAGAGGTAGTGGGATCGATGCCCATATTCTCTAAAAAACACAATATTTTTGTGGATCCAAGAAAGCTCCAGTTCACATTTCATGCAGTTTTGTCTAACGACAACCTACTGTCATGTAACAATGACAAGCAACTTTCATGTAACACTGATGTCACAATGTCAGATGAAAACGAATGACATGACTTACTTTCAGAGGAGCAGCGTAGCACACACAATTGATGCCCACAAACAAAGCTGTGGGAAGTTTCCTTGAAGCCAATGCAGAGGGTAAAGAAAAACAACAACTTAAAATGTACCTCATGGCCAGTACGGGGATCGAACCCACGACCTTGGCATTATTATCATCACGCTCTCACCAACTGAGCTAACCAGCCGCTTGCAATATAACAACATTTTTAGGATGCACAGAGCCTCGGCCAGTGCTGGCGCGTAAACGAGCAAGTCCACCAACAGCATAGCCTGACAAGACTGAACCCTCTTGGTTGCTCCTTGTGGCAAATCATACAGGCGCGGGAATTAGCTCAAATGGTAGAGTGCTTGCTTAGCATGCGAGAGGTAGTGGGATCGATGCCCACATTCTCCAAAAAACAAAAAAAAATTGTGGATCCAAGAAAGCTCCAGTTCACATATCATGCAGTTTTGTCTAACGACAACCTACAGTCATGTAACAATGACAAGCAACTTTCATGTAACACTGATGTCACAATGTCAGATGAAAACGAATGACATGACTTACTTTCAGAGCAGCAGCTTAGCACACACAATTGATGCCCACAAACAAAGCTATGGGAAGTTTCCTTGAAGCCAATGCAGAGGGTAAAGAAAAACAACAACTTAAGATGTACCTCATGGCCAGTACGGGGATCGAACCCACGACCTTGGCGTTATTAGCACCACACTCTAACCAACTGAGCTAACCAGCCGCTTGCAATATAACAACATTTTCAGGATGCACAGAGGCTCGGCCAGTGCTGGCGCGTAAACGAGCAAGTCCACCAACAGCATAGCATGACAAGACTGGACCCTCTTGGTTGCTCCTTGTGGCAAATCATACAGGCTGGGGAATTAGCTCAAATGGTAGAGTGCTTGCTTAGCATGCGAGAGGTAGTGGGATCGATGCCCACATTCTCCAAAAAACAGAATTTTTTTGTGGATCCAAGAAAGCTCCAGTTCACATTTCATGCAGTTTTGTCTAACGACAACCTACTGTCATGTAACAATGACAAGCAACTTTCATGTAACACTGATGTCACAATGTCAGATGAAAACGAATGACATGACTTACTTTCAGAGGAGCAGCGTAGCACACACAATTGATGCCCACAAACAAACCTGTGGGAAGTTTCCTTGAAGCCAATGCAGAGGGTAAAGAAAAACAACAACTTAAAATGTACCTCATGGCCAGTACGGGGATCGAACCCACGACCTTGGCGTTATTAGCATCACGCTCTCTCCAACTGAGCTAACCAGCCGCTTGCGATATAAGAAAATTTTTAGGATGCACAGAGGCTTGGCCAGTGCTGGCGCGTAAACGAGCAAGTCCACCAACAGCATAGCCTGACAAGACTGAACCCTCTTGGTTGCTCCTTGTGGCAAATCATACAGGCTGGGGAATTAGCTCAAATGGTAGAGTGCTTTTTTAGCATGCGAGAGGTAGTGGGATCGATGCCCACATTCTCCAAAAAACACAATTTTTTTGTGGATCCAAGAAAGCTCCAGTTCACATTTCATGCAGTTTTGTCTAACGACAACCTACTGTCATGTAACAATGACAAGCAACTTTCATGTAACACTGATGTCACAATGTCAGATGAAAACGAATGACATGACTTACTATCAGAGGAGCAGCGTAGCACACACAATTGATGCCCACAAACAAAGCTGTGGGAAGTTTCCTTGAAGCCAATGCAGAGGGTAAAGAAAAACAACAACTTAAAATGTACCTCATGGCCAGTACGGGGATCGAACACACGACCTTGGCGTTATTAGCACCACACTCAAACCAACTGAGCTAACCGGCCGCTTGAGAAGCAAACATTTTTAGGATGCACAGAGGCTCGGCCAGTGCTGGCGCGTAAACGAGCAAGTCCACCAACAGCATAGCCTGACAAGACTGGACCCTCTTGGTTGCTCCTTGTGGCAAATCATACAGGCTGGGGAATTAGCTCAAATGGTAAAGTCCTTGCTTAGCATGCGAGAGGTAGTGGGATCGATGCCCACATTCTTCAAAAAACACAATTTTTTTGTGGATCCAAGAAAGCTCCAGTTCACATTTCATGCAGTTTTGTCTAACGACAACCTACTGTCATGTAACAATGACAAGCAACTTTCATGTAACACTGATGTCACAATGTCAAATGAAAACGAATGACATGACTTACTTTCAGAGGAGCAGCGTAGCACACACAATTGATGCCCACAAACAAAGCTGTGGGAAGTTTCCTTGAAGCCAATGCAGAGGGTAAAGAAAAACAACAACTTAAAATGTACCTCATGGCCAGTACGGGGATCGAACCCACGACCTTGGCATTATTATCATCACGCTCTCACCAACTGAGCTAACCAGCCGCTTGCAATATAACAACATTTTTAGGATGCACAGAGCCTCGGCCAGTGCTGGCGCGTAAACGAGCAAGTCCACCAACAGCATAGCCTGACAAGACTGAACCCTCTTGGTTGCTCCTTGTGGCAAATCATACAGGCGCGGGAATTAGCTCAAATGGTAGAGTGCTTGCTTAGCATGCGAGAGGTAGTGGGATCGATGCCCACATTCTCCAAAAAACAAAAAAAAATTGTGGATCCAAGAAAGCTCCAGTTCACATATCATGCAGTTTTGTCTAACGACAACCTACAGTCATGTAACAATGACAAGCAACTTTCATGTAACACTGATGTCACAATGTCAGATGAAAACGAATGACATGACTTACTTTCAGAGGAGCAGCTTAGCACACACAATTGATGCCCACAAACAAAGCTATGGGAAGTTTCCTTGAAGCCAATGCAGAGGGTAAAGAAAAACAACAACTTAAAATGTACCTCATGGCCAGTACTGGGATCGAACCCACGACCTTGGCGTTATTAGCACCACACTCAAAACAACTGAGCTAACCGGCCGCTTGCGAAACCAACATTTTTAGGATGCACAGAGGCTCGGCCAGTGCTGGCGCGTAAACGAGCAAGTCCACCAACAGCATAGCCTGACAAGACTGAACCCTCTTGGTTGCTCCTTGTGATAAATCATACAGGCTGGGGAATTAGCTCAAATTGTATAGTGCTTACTTAGCATGCGAGAGGTAGTGGGATCGATGCCCACATTCTCTAAAAAACACCATTTTTTGTGGATCCAAGAAAGCTCCAGTTCACACTTCATGCAGTTTTGTCTAACGACAACCTACTGTCATGTAACAATGACAAGCAACTTTCATGTAACACTGATGTCACAATGTCAGATGAAAACGAATGACATGACTTACTTTCAGAGGAGCAGCGTAGCACACACAATTGATGCCCACAAACAAAGCTGTGGGAAGTTTCCTTGAAGCCAATGCAGAGGGTAAAGAAAAACAACAACTTAAAATGTACCTCATGGCCAGTACGGGGATCGAACCCACAACCTATTAGCACCACGCTCTAACCAACTGAGCTAACCGGCCGCTTGCAAAGGAGAACATTTTTTAGGATGCACAGAGCCTCGGCCATTGCTGGTGCGTAAACGAGCAAGTCCACCAACAGCATAGCCTGACAAGACTGAACCCTCTTGGTTGCTCCTTGTGTCAAATCATACAGGCTGGGGAATTAGCTCAAATGGTAGAGTGCTTGCTTAGCATGCGAGAGGTAGTGGGATCGATGCCCACATTCTCCAAAAAACAAAAAAAAATTGTGGATCCAAGAAAGCTCCAGTTCACATTTCATGCAGTTTTGTCTAACGACAACCTACTGTCATGTAACAATGACAAGCAACTTTCATGTAATACTGATGTCACAATGTCAGATGAAAACGAATGACATGACTTACTATCAGAGGAGCAGCGTAGCACACACAATTGATGCCCACAAACAAAGCTGTGGGAAGTTTCCTTGAAGCCAATGCAGAGGGTAAAGAAAAACAACAACTTAAAATGTACCTCATGGCCAGTACGGGGATCGAACCCACGACCTTGGCATTATTAGCACCACGCTCTAACCAACTGAGCTAACCAGCCGCTTGCAATATAACACCATTTTTAGGATGCACAGAGAGTCGGCCAGTGCTGGCGCGTAAACGAGCAAGTCCACCAACAGCATAGCCTGACAAGACTGAACCTTCTTAGTTGCTCCTTGTGGCAAATCATACAGGCTGGGGAATTAGCTCAAATGGTAGAGTGCTTGCTTAGCATGCGAGAGGTAGTGGGATCGATGCCCATATTCTCTAAAAAACACAATATTTTTGTGGATCCAAGAAAGCTCCAGTTCACATTTCATGCAGTTTTGTCTAACGACAACCTACTGTCATGTAACAATGACAAGCAACTTTCATGTAACACTGATGTCAAAATGTCAGATGAAAACGAATGACATGACTTACTATCAGAGGAGCAGCTTAGCACACACAATTGATGCCCACAAACAAAGCTGTGGGAAGTTTCCTTGAAGCCAATGCAGAGGGTAAAGAAAAACAACAACTTGAAATGTACCTCATGGCCAGTACGGGGATCAAACCCACGACCTTGGCATTATTATCATCACGCTCTCACCAACTGAGCTAACCAGCCGCTTGCAATATAACAACATTTTTAGGATGCACAGAGCCTCGGCCAGTGCTGGCGCGTAAACGAGCAAGTCCACCAACAGCATAGCCTGACAAGACTGGACCCTCTTGGTTGCTCCTTGTGGCAAATCATACAGGCTGGGGAATTATCTCAAATGGTAGAGTGCTTGCTTAGCATGCGAGAGGTAGTGGGATCGATGCCCACATTCTCTAAAAAACACCATTTTTTTGTGGATCCAAGAAAGCTCCAGTTCACACTTCATGCAGTTTTGTCTAACGACAACCTACTGTCATGTAACAATGACAAGCAACTTTCATGTAACACTGATGTCACAATGTCAGATGAAAACGAATGACATGACTTACTTTCAGAGGAGCAGCGTAGCACACACAATTGATGCCCACAAACAAAGCTGTGGGAAGTTTCCTTGAAGCCATTGCAGAGGGTAGAGAAAAACAACAACTTAAAATGTACCTCATGGCCAGTACGGGGATCGAACACACGACCTTGGAGTTAATAGCACCACACTCAAACCAACTGTGCTAACCGTCCGCTTGAGAAGCCAACATTTTTAGGATGCACAGAGGCTCGGCCAGTGCTGGCGCGTAAACGAGCAAGTCCACCAACAGCATAGCCTGACAAGACTGAACCCTCTTGGTTGCTCCTTGTGGCAAATCATACAGGCTGGGGAATTAGCTCGAATGGTAGAGTGCTTGCTTAGCATGCGAGAGGTAGTGGGATCGATGCCCACATTCTCCAAAAAACACAATTTTTTTGTGGATCCAAGAAAGCTCCAGTTCACATTTCATGCAGTTTTGTCTAACGACAACCTACTGTCATGTAACAATGACAAGCAACTTTCATGTAACACTGATGTCACAATGTCAGATGAAAACGAATGACATGACTTAGTTTAAGAGGAGCAGCTTAGCACACACAATTGATGCCCACAAACAAAGCTGTGGGAAGTTTCCTTGAAGCCAATGCAGAGGGTAAAGAAAAACAACAACTTGAAATGTACCTCATGGCCAGTACGGGGATCGAACCCACGACCTTGGCATTATTATAATCACGCTCTCACCAACTGAGCTAACCAGCCTCTTGCAATATAACACCATTTTTAGGATGCACAGAGCTTCGGCCAGTGCTGGCGCGTAAACGAGCAAGTCCACCAACAGCATAGCCTGACAAGACTGGACCCTCTTGGTTGCTCCTTGTGGCAAATCATACAGGCTGGGGAATTAGCTCGAATGGTAGAGTGCTTGCATAGCATGCGAGAGGTAGTGGGATCGATGCCCACATTCTCTAAAAAACACCATTTTTTTGTGGATCCAAGAAAGCTCCAGTTCACACTTCATGCAGTTTTGTCTAACGACAACCTACTGTCATGTAACACTGACAAGCAACTTTCATGCAACACTGATGTCACAATGTCAGATGAAAACGAATGACATGACTTACTTTCAGAGGAGCAGCGTAGCACACACAATTGATGCCCACAAACAAAGCTGTGGGAAGTTTCCTTGAAGCCAATGCAGAGGGTAAAGAAAAACAACAACTTAAAATGTACCTCATGGCCAGTACGGGGATCGAACCCACGACCTTGGCATTAATAGCACCACACTCTAACCAACTGAGCTAACCAGCCGCTTGCAATAAAACAACATTTTTAGGATGCACAGAGCCTCGGCCAGTGCTGGCGCGTAAACGAGCAAGTCCACCAACATTATAGCCTGACAAGACTGGACCCTCTTGGTTGCTCCTTGTGGCAAATCATACAGGCTGGGGAATTAGCTCAAATGGTAGAGTGCTTGCTTAGCATGCGAGAGGTAGTGGGATCGATGCCCACATTCTCTAAAAAACACAATTTTTTGTGGATCCAAGAAAGCTCCAGTTCACATTTCATGGAGTTTTGACTAACGACAACCTACTGTCATGTAACAATGACAAGCAACTTTCATGTAACACTGATGTCACAATGTCAGATGAAAACTAATGACATGACTTACTATCAGAGGAGCAGCGTAGCACACACAATTGATGCCCACAAACAAAGCTGTGGGAAGTTTCCTTGAAGCCAATGCAGAGGGTAAAGAAAATCAACAACTTAAAATGTACCTCATGGCCAGTACGGGGATCGAACCCACGACCTTGGTGTTATTAGCACCACACTCTAACCAACTGAGCTAACCGGCCGCTTGCAAAGGAGCAACATTTTTAGGATGCACAGAGCCTCGGCCAGTGCTGGCGCGTAAACGAGCAAGTCCACCAACAGCATAGCCTGACAAGACTGGACCCTCTTGGTTGCTCCTTGTGGCAAATCAGACAGGCTGGGAATTAGCTCAAATGGTAGAGTGCTTGCTTAGCATGCGAGAGGTAGTGGGATCGATGCACATATTCTCCAAAAAACACAATTTTTTTGTGGATCCAAGAAAGCTCCAGTTCACATTTCATGCAGTTTTGTCTAACGACAACCTACTGTCATGTAACAATTACAAGCAACTTTCATGTAACACTGATGTCACAATGTCAGATGAAAACTAATGACATGACTTACTATCAGAGGAGCAGCGTAGCACACACAATTGATGCCCACAAACAAAGCTGTGGGAAGTTTCCTTGAAGCCAATGCAGAGGGTAAAGAAAAACAACAACTTAAAATGTACCTCATGGCCAGTACGGGGATCGAACCCACGACCTTGGCATTATTAGCACCACGATCTAAACAACTGAGCTAACCGGCCGCTTGCAACGGAGCAAAACTTTTAGGATGCACAGAGCCTCGGCCAGTGCTGGCGCGTAAACGAGCAAGTCCACCAACAGCATAGCCTGACAAGACTGAACCCTCTTGGTTGCTCCTTGTGGCAAATCATACAGGCTGGGGAATAAGCTCAAATGGTAGAGTGCTTGCTTAGCATGCGAGAGGTAGTGGGATCGATGCCCACATTCTCCAAAAAACACACTTTTTTTGTGGATCCAAGAAAGCTCCAGTTCACTTTTCATGCAGTTTTGTCTAACGACAACCTACTGTCATGTAACAATGACAAGCAACTTTCATGTAACACTGATGTCACAATGTCAGATGAAAACGAATGACATGACTTACTATCAGAGGAGCAGCTTAGCACAAACAATTGATGCCCACAAACAAAGCTGTGGGAAGTTTCCTTGAAGCCAATGCAGAGGGTAAAGAAAAACAACAACTTAAAATGTACCTCATGGCCAGTACGGGGATCGAACCCACGACCTTGGCGTTATTAGCACCACGATCTAAACAACTGAGCTAACCGGCCGCTTGCAACGGAGCAAAACTTTTAGGATGCACAGAGCCTCGGCCAGTGCTGGCGCGTAAACGAGCAAGTCCACCAACAGCATAGCCTGACAAGACTGAACCCTCTTGGTTGCTCCTTGTGGCAAATCATACATGCTGGGAATTAGCTCAAATGGTAGAGTGCTTGCTTAGCATGCGAGAGGTAGTTGGATCGATGCCCACATTCTCCAAAAAACACAATTTTTTTGTGGATCCAAGAAAGCTCCAGTTCACATTTCATGCAGTTTTGTCTAACGACAACCTACTGTCATGTAACAATGACAAGCAACTTTCATGTAACACTGATGTCACAATGTCAGATGAAAACTAATGACATGACTTACTTTCAGAGGAGCAGCGTAGCACACACAATTGATGCCCACAAACAAAGCTGTGGGAAGTTTCCTTGAAGCCAATGCAGAGGGTAAAGAAAAACAACAACTTAAAATGTACCTCATGGCCAGTACGGGGATCGAACACACAACCTTGGCGTTATTAGCACCACGCTCTAACCAACTGAGCTAACCGGCCGCTTGCAAAGGAGCAACATTTTTAGGATGCACAGAGCCTCGGCCAGTGCTGGCGCGTAAACGAGCAAGTCCACCAACAGCATACCCTGACAAGACTGGACCCTCTTGGTTGCTCCTTGTGGCAAATCGTACAGGCTGGGGAATTAGCTCAAATGGTAGAGTGCTTGCTTAGCATGCGAGAGGTAGTGGGATCGATGCCCACATTCTCCAAAAAACACAATTTTTTTGTGGATCCAAGAAAGCTCCAGTTCACATTTCATGCAGTTTTGTCTAACGACAACCTACTGTCATGTAACAATGACAAGCAACTTTCATGTAACACTGATGTCACAATGTCAGATGAAAACTAATGACATGACTTACTATCAGAGGAGCAGCGTAGCACACACAATTGATGCCCACAAACAAAGCTGTGGGAAGTTTCCTTGAAGCCAATGCAGAGGGTAAAGAAAAACAACAACTTAAAATGTACCTCATGGCCAGTACGGGGATCGAAACCACGACCTTGGCGTTATTAGCACCACGATCTAAACAACTGAGCTAACCGGCCGCTTGCAACGGAGCAAAACTTTTAGGATGCACAGAGCCTCGGCCAGTGCTGGCGCGTAAACGAGCAAGTCCACCAACAGCATAGCCTGACAAGACTGGACCCTCTTGGTTGCTCCTTGTGGCAAATCATACAGGCTGGGGAATTAGCTCAAATGGTAGAGTGCTTGCTTAGCATGCGAGAGGTAGTGGGATCGATGCCCACATTCTCCAAAAAACACACTTTTTTTGTGGATCCAAGAAAGCTCCAGTTCACTTTTCAAGCAGTTTTGTCTAACGACAACCTACTGTCATGTAACAATGACAAGCAACTTTCATGTAACACTGATGTCACAATGTCAGATGAAAACGAATGACATGACTTACTTTCAGAGGAGCAGCGTAGCACACACAATTGATGCCCACAAACAAAGCTGTGGGAAGTTTCCTTGAAGCCAATGCAGAGGGTAAAGAAAAACAACAACTTATAATGTACCTCATGGCCAGTACGGGGATCGAACCCACGACCTTGGCGTTATTAGCACCACGCTCTAACCAATTGAGCTAACCTTCCGCTTGCAACGGAGCAAAATTTTTAGGATGCACAGAGCCTCGGCCAGTGCTGGCGCGTAAACGAGCAAGTCCACCAACAGCATAGCCTGACAAGACTGGACCCTCTTGGTTGCTCCTTGTGGCAAATCATACAGGCTGGGGAATTAGCTCAAATGGTAGAGTGCTTGCTTAGCATGCGAGAGGTAATGGGATCGATGCCCACATTCTCCAAAAAACACAATTATTTTGTGGATCCAAGAAAGCTCCAGTTCACATTTCATGCAGTTTTGTCTAACGACAACCTACTGTCATGTAACAATGACAAGCAACTTTCATGTAACACTGATGTCACAATGTCAGATGAAAACGAATGACATGACTTACTATCAGAGGAGCAGCGTAGCACACACAATTGATGCCCACAAACAAAGCTGTGGGAAGTTTCCTTGAAGCCAATGCAGAGGGTAAAGAAAAACAACAACTTAAAATGTACCTCATGGCCAGTACGGGGATCGAACACACAACATTGGCGTTATTAGCACCACGCTCTAACCAACTGAGCTAACCGGCCGCTTGCAAAGGCGCAAAATTTTTAGGATGCACAGAGCCTCGGCCAGTGCTGGCGCGTAAACGAGCAAGTCCACCAACAGCATACCCTGACAAGACTGGACCCTCTTGGTTGCTCCTTGTGGCAAATCGTACAGGCTGGGGAATTAGCTCAAATGGTAGAGTGCTTGCTTAGCATGCGAGAGGTAGTGGGATCGATGCCCACATTCTCCAAAAAACACAATTTTTTTGTGGATCCAAGAAAGCTCCAGTTCACATTTCATGCAGTTTTGTCTAACGACAACCTACTGTCATGTAACAATGACAAGCAACTTTCATGTAACACTGATGTCACAATGTCAGATGAAAACGAATGACATGACTTACTATCAGAGGAGCAGCGTAGCACACACAATTGATGCCCACAAACAAAGCTGTGGGAAGTTTCCTTGAAGCCAATGCAGAGGGTAAAGAAAAACAACAACTTAAAATGTACCTCATGGCCAGTACGGGGATCGAACCCACGACCTTGGCGTTATTAGCACCACGATCTAAACAACTGAGCTAACCGGCCGCTTGCAACGGAGCAAAACTTTTAGGATGCACAGAGCCTCGGCCAGTGCTGGCGCGTAAACGAGCAAGTCCACCAACAGCATAGCCTGACAAGACTGGACCCTCTTGGTTGCTCCTTGTGGCAAATCATACAGGCTGGGGAATTAGCTCAAATGGTAGAGTGCTTGCTTAGCATGCGAGAGGTAGTGGGATCGATGCCCACATTCTCCAAAAAACACACTTTTTTTGTGGATCCAAGAAAGCTCCAGTTCACTTTTCAAGCAGTTTTGTCTAACGACAACCTACTGTCATGTAACAATGACAAGCAACTTTCATGTAACACTGATGTCACAATGTCAGATGAAAACGAATGACATGACTTACTTTCAGAGGAGCAGCGTAGCACACACAATTGATGCCCACAAACAAAGCTGTGGGAAGTTTCCTTGAAGCCAATGCAGAGGGTAAAGAAAAACAACAACTTATAATGTACCTCATGGCCAGTACGGGGATCGAACCCACGACCTTGGCGTTATTAGCACCACGCTCTAACCAATTGAGCTAACCTTCCGCTTGCAACGGAGCAAAATTTTTAGGATGCACAGAGCCTCGGCCAGTGCTGGCGCGTAAACGAGCAAGTCCACCAACAGCATAGCCTGACAAGACTGGACCCTCTTGGTTGCTCCTTGTGGCAAATCATACAGGCTGGGGAATTAGCTCAAATGGTAGAGTGCTTGCTTAGCATGCGAGAGGTAATGGGATCGATGCCCACATTCTCCAAAAAACACAATTATTTTGTGG
This sequence comes from Salvelinus fontinalis, assembly GCF_029448725.1. Classification (NCBI taxonomy): domain Eukaryota; kingdom Metazoa; phylum Chordata; class Actinopteri; order Salmoniformes; family Salmonidae; genus Salvelinus; species Salvelinus fontinalis. The sequence goes on along the minus strand of NW_026600308.1, from coordinate 47,124 downwards.
ATCCAAGAAAGCTCCAGTTCACATTTCATGCAGTTTTGTCTAACGACAACCTACTGTCATGTAACAATGACAAGCAACTTTCATGTAACACTGATGTCACAATGTCAGATGAAAACGAATGACATGACTTACTATCAGAGGAGCAGCGTAGCACACACAATTGATGCCCACAAACAAAGCTGTGGGAAGTTTCCTTGAAGCCAATGCAGAGGGTAAAGAAAAACAACAACTTAAAATGTACCTCATGGCCAGTACGGGGATCGAACCCACGACCTTGGCATTATTAGCACCACGCTCTAACCAACTGAGCTAACCGGCCGCTTGCAACGGAGCAACATTTTTAGGATGAACAGAGCCTCGGCCAGTGCTGGCGCGTAAACGAGCAAGTCCACCAACAGCATAGCCTGACAAGACTGAACCCTCTTGGTCGCTCCTTGTGGCAAATCATACATGCTGGGGAATTAGCTTAAATGGTAGAGTGCTTGCTTAGCATGCGAGAGGTAGTGGGATCGATGCCCACATTCTCCGAAAAACACAATTTTTTTGTGGATCCAAGAAAGCTCCAGTTCAAATTTCATGCAGTTTTGTCTAACGACAACCTACTGTCATGTAACAATGACAAGCAACTTTCATGTAACACTGATGTCACAATGTCAGATGAAAACGAATGACATGACTTACTATCAGAGGAGCAGCGTAGCACACACAATTGATGCCCACAAACAAAGCTGTGGGAAGTTTCCTTGAAGCCAATGCAGAGGGTAAAGAAAAACAACAACTTAAAATGTACCTCATGGCCAGTACGGGGATCGAACCCACGACCTTGGCGTTATTAGCACCACGCTCTAACCACCTGAGCCAACCAGCCGCTTGCGACGGATCAAAACTTTTAGGATGCACAGAGCCTAGGCCAGTGCTGGCGCGTAAACGAGCAAGTCCACCAACAGCATAGCCTGACAAGACTGGACCCTCTTGGTTGCTCCTTGTGGCGAGTCATACAGGCTGGGGAATTAGCTCAAATGGTAGAGTGCTTGCTTAGCATGCGAGAGGTAGTGGTATCGATGCCCACATTCTCCAAAAAACACAATTTTTTTGTGGATCCAAGAAAGCTCCAGTTCACATTTCATGCAGTTTTGTCTAACGACAACATACTGTCATGTAACAATGACAAGCAACTTTCATGTAACACTGATGTCACAATGTCAGATGAAAACGAATGACATGACTTACTATCAGAGGAGCAGCGTAGCACACACAATTGATGCCCACAAACAAAGCTGTGGGAAGTTTCCTTGAAGCCAATGCAGAGGGTAAAGAAAAACAACAACTTAAAATATACCTCATGGCCAGTACCGGGATCGAACCAACGACCTTGTCGTTATTAGCACCACGCTCTAACCACCTGAGCTTACCGGCCGCTTGCAATTGAGCAAAATTTTTAGGATGCACAGAGCCTCGGCCAGTGCTGGCGCGTAAACAAGCAAGTCCACCAACAGCATAGCCTGACAAGACAGGACCCTCTTGGTTGCTCCTTGTGGCAAATCATACAGGCTGGGGAATTAGCTCAAATGGTAGAGTGCTTGCTTAGCATGCGAGAGGTATTGGGATCGATGCCCGCATTCTCCAAAAAACACAATTTTTTTGTGGATCCAAGAAAGCTCCAGTTCACATTTCATGCAGTTTTGTCTAACGACAACCTACTGTCATGTAACAATGACAAGCAACTTTCATGTAACACTGATGTCACAATGTCAGATGAAAACGAATGAAATGACTTACTTTCAGAGGAGCAGCGTAGCACACACAATTGATGCCCACAAACAAAGCTGTGGGAAGTTTCCTTGAAGCCAATGCAGAGGGTCAAGAAAAACAACAACTTAAAATGTACCTCATGGCCAGTACGGGGATCGAACCCACGACCTTGGCGTTATTAGCACCACGCTCTAACCACCTGAGCTAACCGGCCGCTTGCAACAGTGCAAAATTTTTAGGATGCACAGAGCCTCGGCCAGTGCTGGCGCGTAAACGAGCAAGTCCACCAACAGCATAGCCTGACAGGACTGGACCCTCTTGGTTGCTCCTTGTGGCAAATCATACAGGCTGGGGAATTAGCTCAAATGGTATAGTGCTTGCTTAGCATGCGAGAGGTAGTGGGATCGATGCCCACATTCTCCAAAAAACACAATTCTTTTGTGCATCCAAGAAAGCTCCAGTTCACATTTCATGCAGTTTTGTCGAACGACAACCTACTGTCATGTAACATTGACAAGCAACTTTCATGTAACACTGATGTCACAATGTCAGATGAAAACAAATGACATGACTTACTATCAGAGGAGCAGCGTAGCACACACAATTGATGCCCACAAACAAAGCTGTGGGAAGTTTCCTTGAAGCCAATGCAGAGGGTAAAGAAAAACAACAACTTAAAATGTACCTCATGGCCAGTACAGGGATAGAACCCACGACCTTGGCGTTATTAGCACCACGCTCTAACCAACTGAGGTAACCGGCCGCTTTCAAAGGAGCAACATTTTTAAGATGCACAGAGGCTCGGCCAGTGCTGGCGCGTAAACGAGCAAGTCCACCGACAGCATAGCCTGACAAGACTGGACCCTCTTGGTTGCTCCTTGTGGCAAATCATACAGGCTGGGGAATTAGCTCAAATGGTAGAGTGCTTGCTTAGCACGCGAGAGGTAGTGGGATCGATAACCACATTCTCCAAAAAACACAATTTTTTTGTGGATCCAAGAAAGCTCCAGTTCACATTTCATGCAGTTTTGTCTAACGACAACCTACTGTCATGTAACAATGACAAGCAACTTTCATGTAACACTGATGTCACAATGTCAGATGAAAACGAATGACATGACTTACTTTCAGAGGAGCAGCGTAGCACACACAACTGATGCCCACAAACAAAGCTGTGGGAAGTTTCCTTGAAGCCAATGCAGAGGGTAAAGAAAAACAACAACTTAAAATGTACCTCATGGCCAGTACGGGGATCGAACCAACGACCTTGGCGTTATTAGCACCACGCTCTAACCACCTGAGCTTACCGGCCGCTTGCAATGGAGCAACATTTTTAGGATGCACAGAGCCTCGGCCAGTGCTGGCGCGTAAACGAGCAAGTCCACCAACAGCATAGCCTGACAAGACTGGACCCTCTTGGTTGCTCCTTGTGGCAAATCATACAGGCTGGGGAATTAGCTCAAATGGTAGAGTGCTTGCTTAGCATGCGAGAGGTAGTGGGATCGATGTCCACATTCTCCAAAAAACACAATTTTTTTGTGGATCCAAGAAAGCTCCAGTTCACATTTCATGCAGTTTTGTCTAACGACAACCTACTGTCATGTAACAATGACAAGCAACTTTCATGTAACACTGATGTCACAATGTCAGATGAAAACGAATGACATGACTTACTTTCAGAGGAGCAGCGTAGCACACACAATTGATGCCCACAAACAAAGCTGTGGGAAGTTTCCTTGAAGCCAATGCAGAGGGTAAAGAAAAACAACAACTTAAAATGTACCTCATTGCCAGTACGGGGATCGAACCCACGACCTTGGCGTTATTAGCACCACGCTCTAACCACCTGAGCAAACCGGCCGCTTGCAACAGAGCAAAATTTTTAGGATGCACAGAGCCTCGGCCAGTGCTGGCGCGTAAACGAGCAAGTCCACCAACAGCATAGCCTTACAAGACTGGACCCTCTTGGTTGCTCCTTGTGGCAAATCATACAGGCCGGGGAATTAGCTCAAATGGTAGAGTGCTTGCTTAGCATCCGAGAGGTAGTTGGATCGATGCCCACATTCTCCAAAAAACACAAGTCTTTTGTGGATCCAAGAAAGCTCCAGTTCACATTTCATGCAGTTTTGTCTAACGACAACCTACTGTCATGTAACAATGACAAGCAACTTTCATGTAACACTGATGTCACAATGTCAGATGAAAACTAATGACATGACTTACTATCAGAGGAGCAGCGTAGCACACACAATTGATGCCCACAAACAAAGCTGTGGGAAGTTTCCTTGAAGCCAATGCAGAGGGTAAAGAAAAACAACAACTTAAAATGTACCTCATGGCCAGTACGGGGATCGAACCAACGACCTTGGCGTTATTAGCACCACGCTCTAACCACCTGAGCTTACCGGCCGCTTGCAATGGAGCAAAATTTTTAGGATGCACAGAGCCTCGGCCAGTGCTGGCGCGTAAACGAGCAAGTCCACCAACAGCATAGCCTGACAAGACTGGACCCTCTTGGTTGCTCCTTGTGGCAAATCATACAGGCTGGGGAATTAGCTCAAATGGTAGAGTGCTTGCTTAGCATGCGAGAGGTAGTGGGATCGATGCCCACATTCTCCAAAAAACACAATTTTTTTGTGGATCCAAGAAAGCTCCAGTTCACATTTCATGCAGTTTTGTCTAACGACAACCTACTGTCATGTAACAATGACAAGCAACTTTCATGTAACACTGATGTCACAATGTCAGATGAAAACGAATGACATGACTTACTTTCAGAGGAGCAGCGTAGCACACACAATTGATGCCCACAAACAAAGCTGTGGGAAGTTTCCTTGAAGCCAATGCAGAGGGTAAAGAAAAACAACAACTTAAAATGTACCTCATTGCCAGTACGGGGATCGAACCCACGACCTTGGCGTTATTAGCACCACGCTCTAACCACCTGAGCAAACCGGCCGCTTGCAACAGAGCAAAATTTTTAGGATGCACAGAGCCTCGGCCAGTGCTGGCGCGTAAACGAGCAAGTCCACCAACAGCATAGCCTTACAAGACTGGACCCTCTTGGTTGCTCCTTGTGGCAAATCATACAGGCCGGGGAATTAGCTCAAATGGTAGAGTGCTTGCTTAGCATGCGAGAGGTAGTGGGATCGATGCCCACATTCTCCAAAAAACACAATTCTTTTGTGGATCCAAGAAAGCTCCAGTTCACATTTCATGCAGTTTTGTCTAACGACAACCTACTGTCATGTAACAATGACAAGCAACTTTCATGTAACACTGATGTCACAATGTCAGATGAAAACGAATGACATGACTTACTATCAGAGGAGCAGCGTAGCACACACAATTGATGCCCACAAACAAAGCTGTGGGAAGTTTCCTTGAAGCCAATGCAGAGGGTAAAGAAAAACAACAACTTAAAATGTACCTCATGGCCAGTACAGGGATAGAACCCACGACCTTGGCGTTATTAGCACCACGCTCTAACCAACTGAGGTAACCGGCCGCTTTCAAAGGAGCAACATTTTTAGGATGCACAGAGGCTCGGCCAGTGCTGGCGCGTAAACGAGCAAGTCCACCGACAGCATAGCCTGACAAGACTGGACCCTCTTGGTTGCTCCTTGTGGCAAATCATACAGGCTGGGGAATTAGCTCAAATGGTAGAGTGCTTGCTTAGCATGCGAGAGGTAGTGGGATCGATGCCCACATTCTCCAAAAAACGCAATTTTTTTGTGGATCCAAGAAAGCTCCAGTTCACATTTCATGCAGTTTTGTCTAACGACAACCTACTGTCATGTAACAATGACAAGCAACTTTCATGTAACACTGATGTCACAATGTCAGATGAAAACGAATGAAATGACTTACTTTCAGAGGAGCAGCATAGCACACACAATTGATGCCCACAAACAAAGCTGTGGGAAGTTTCCTTGAAGCCAATGCAGAGGGTCAAGAAAAACAACAACTTAAAATGTACCTCATGGCCAGTATGGGGATCGAACCCACGACCTTGGCGTTATTAGCACTACGCTCTAACCACCTGAGCTAACCGGCCGCTTGCAACAGTGCAAAATTTTTAGGATGCACAGAGCCTCGGCCAGTGCTGGCGCGTAAACGAGCAAGTCCACCAACAGCATAGCCTGACAAGACTGGACCCTCTTGGTTGCTCCTTGTGGCAAATCATACAGGCTGGGGAATTAGCTCAAATGGTATAGTGCTTGCTTAGCATGCGAGAGGTAGTGGGATCGATGCCCACATTCTCCAAAAAACACAATTCTTTTGTGCATCCAAGAAAGCTCCAGTTCACATTTCATGCAGTTTTGTCGAACGACAACCTACTGTCATGTAACATTGACAAGCAACTTTCATGTAACACTGATGTCACAATGTCAGATGAAAACAAATGACATGACTTACTATCAGAGGAGCAGCGTAGCACACACAATTGATGCCCACAAACAAAGCTGTGGGAAGTTTCCTTGAAGCCAATGCAGAGGGTAAAGAAAAACAACAACTTAAAATGTACCTCATGGCCAGTACAGGGACAGAACCCACGACCTTGGCGTTATTAGCACCACGCTCTAACCAACTGAGGTAACCGGCCGCTTTCAAAGGAGCAACATTTTTAGGATGCACAGAGGCTCGGCCAGTGCTGGCGCGTAAACGAGCAAGTCCACCGACAGCATAGCCTGACAAGACTGGACCCTCTTGGTTGCTCCTTGTGGCAAATCATACAGGCTGGGGAATTAGCTCAAATGGTAGAGTGCTTGCTTAGCACGCGAGAGGTAGTGGGATCGATAACCACATTCTCCAAAAAACACAATTTTTTTGTGGATCCAAGAAAGCTCCAGTTCACATTTCATGCAGTTTTGTCTAACGACAACCTACTGTCATGTAACAATGACAAGCAACTTTCATGTAACACTGATGTCACAATGTCAGATGAAAACGAATGACATGACTTACTTTCAGAGGAGCAGCGTAGCACACACAATTGATGCCCACAAACAAAGCTGTGGGAAGTTTCCTTGAAGCCAATACAGAGGGTAAAGAAAAACAAGAACTTAAAATGTACCTCATGGCCAGTACGGGGATCGAACCAACGACCTTGGCGTTATTAGCACCACGCTCTAACCACCTGAGCTTACCGGCCGCTTGCGATGGAGCAAAATTTTTAGGATGCACAGAGCCTCGGCCAGTGCTGGCGCGTAAACGAGCAAGTCCACCAACAGCATAGCCTGACAAGACTGGACCCTCTTGGTTGCTCCTTGTGGCAAATCATACAGGCTGGGGAATTAGCTCAAATGGTAGAGTGCTTACTTAGCATGCGACAGGTAGTGGGATCGATGCCCACATTCTCCAAAAAACACAATTTTTTTGTGGATCCAAGAAAGCTCCAGTTCACATTTCATGCAGTTTTGTCTAACGACAACCTACTGTCATGTAACAATGACAAGCAACTTTCATGTAACACTGATGTCACAATGTCAGATGAAAACGAATGACATGACTTACTTTCAGAGGAGCAGCGTAGCACACACAATTGATGCCCACAAACAAAGCTGTGGGAAGTTTCCTTGAAGCCAATGCAGAGGGTAAAGAAAAACAACAACTTAAATAGTACATCATTGCCAGTACGGGGATCGAACCCACGACCTTGGCGTTATTAGCACCACGCTCTAACCACCTGAGCAAACCGGCCGCTTGCAACAGAGCAAAATTTTTAGGATGCACAGAGCCTCGGCCAGTGCTGGCGCGTAAACGAGCAAGTCCACCAACAGCATAGCCTGACAAGACTGGACCCTCTTGGTTGCTCCTTTTGGCAAATCATACAGGCCGGGGAATTAGCTCAAATGGTAGAGTGCTTGCTTAGCATGCGAGAGGTAGTCGGATCGATGCCCACATTCTCCAAAAAACACAATTCTTTTGTGGATCCAAGAAAGCTCCAGTTCACATTTCATGCAGTTTTGTCTAACGACAACCTACTGTCATGTAACAATGACAAGCAACTTTCATGTAACACTGATGTCACAATGTCAGATGAAAACGAATGACATGACTTACTATCAGAGGAGCAGCGTAGCACACACAATTGATGCCCACAAACAAAGCTGTGGGAAGTTTCCTTGAAGCCAATGCAGAGGGTAAAGAAAAACAACAACTTAAAATGTACCTCATGGCCAGTACAGGGATAGAACCCACGACCTTGGCGTTATTAGCAACACGCTCTAACCAACTGAGGTAACCGGCCGCTTTCAAAGGAGCAACATTTTTAGGATGCACAGAGGCTCGGCCAGTGCTGGCGCGTAAACGAGCAAGTCCACCGACAGCATAGCCTGACAAGACTGGACCCTCTTGGTTGCTCCTTGTGGCAAATCATACAGGCTGGGGAATTAGCTCAAATGGTAGAGTTCTTGGTTAGCATGCGAGAGGCATTGGGATCGATGCCCACATTCTCCAAAAAACAGCATTTTTTTGTGGATCCAAGAAAGCTCCAGTTCACACTTCATGCAGTTTTGTCTAACGACAACCTACTGTCATGTAACAATGACAAGCAACTTTCATGTAACACTGACGTCACAATGTCAGATGAAAACTAATGACATGACTTACTTTCAGAGGAGCAGCGTAGCACACACAATTGATGCCCACAAACAAAGCTGTGGGAAGTTTCCTTGAAGCCAATGCAGAGGGTAAAGAAAAACAACAACTTAAAATGTACCTCATGGCCAGTACGGGGATCGAACCAACGACCTTAGCGTTATTAGCATCACGCTCTCACCAACTGAGCTAACCAGCCGCTTGCAATACAACAACATTTTTAGGATGCACAGAGGCTCGGCCAGTGCTGGCGCGTAAACGAGCAAGTCCACCAACAGCATAGCCTGACAAGACTGGACCCTCTTGGTTGCTCCTTGTGGCAAATCATACAGGCTGGGGAATTAGCTCAAATGGTAGAGTGCTTGCTTAGCATGCTTGAGGTAGTGGGATCGATGCCCACATTCTCCAAAAAACACAATTTTTTTGTGGATCCAAGAAAGCTCCAGTTCACATTTCACGCAGTTTTGTCTAACTACAACCTACTGTCATGTAACAATGACAAGCAACTTTCATGTAACACTGATGTCACAATGTCAGATGAAAACGAAAGACATGACTTACTATCAAAGGAGCAGCATAGCACACACAATTGATGCCCACAAACAAAGCTGTGGGAAGTTTCCTTGAAGCAAATGCAGAGGGTAAAGAAAAACAACAACTTAAAATGTACCTCATGGCCAGTACGGGGATCGAACCCACGACCTTGGCATTATTAGCACCACGCTCTAACCAACTTAGCTAACCCTTGCAACGGAGCAAAATTTTTAGGATGCACAGAGCCTCGGCCAGTGCTGGCGCGTAAACGAGCAAGTCCACCAACAGCATAGCCTGACAAGACTGAACCCTCTTGGTTGCTCCTTGTGGCAAATCATACAGGCTGGGGAATTAGCTCAAATGGTAGAGTGCTTGCTTAGCATGCGAGAGTTAGTGGGATCGATGCACACATTCTCCAAAAAACACAATTTTTTTGTGGATCCAAGAAAGCTCCAGTTCACATTTCATGCAGTTTTGTCTAACGACAAACTACTGTCATGTAACAATCACAAGCAACTTTCATGTAACACTGATGTCACAATGTCAGATGAAAACGAATGACATGACTTACTTTCAGAGGAGCAGCGTAGCACACACAATTGATGCCCACAAACAAAGCTGTGGGAAGTTTCCTTGAAGTCAATGCAGAGGGTAAAGAAAAACAACAACTTAAAATGTACCTGATGGCCTGTACGGGGATCGAACCCACAACCTTGGTGTTATTAGCACCAAGCTCTAACCAACTGAGCTAACCGGCCACTTGAAAAGGAGCAACATTTTTAGGATGCACAGAGGCTCGGCCAGTGCTGGCGCGTAAACGAGCAAGTCCACCAACAGCATAGCCTGACAAGACTGGACCCTCTTGGTTGCTCCTTGTGGCAAATCATACAGGCTGGGGAATTAGCTCAAATGATAGAGTGCTTGCTTATCATGCGAGAGGTAGTGGGATCGATGCCCACATTCTCCAAAAAACACAATTTTTTTGCGGATCCAAGAAAGCTCCAGTTCACACTTCATGCAGTTTTGTCTAACGACAACCTACAGTCATGTAACAATGACAAGCAACTTTCATGTAACACTGATGTCACAATGTCAGATGAAAACGAATGACATGACTTACTTTCAGAGGAGCAGCGTAGCACACACAATTGATGCCCACAAACAAAGCTGTGGGAAGTTTCCTTGAAGCCAATGCAGAGGGTAAAGAAAAAGAACAACTTAAAATGTACCTCATGGCCAGTACGGGGATCGAACCCACGACCTTGGTGTTATTAGCATCACGCTCTCACCAACTGAGCTAACCAGCCGCTTGCAATATAACAACATTTTTAGGATGAACAGAGCCTCGGCCAGTGCTGGCGCGTAAACGAGCAAGTCCACCAACAGCATAGCCTGACAAGACTGGACCATCTTGGTTGCTCCTTGTGGCAAATCATACAGGCTGGAGAATTATCTCAAATGGTAGAGTGCTTGCTTAGCATGCGAGAGGTAGTGGGATCGATGCCCACATTCTCCAAAAAACACAATTTTTTTGTGGATCCAAGAAAGCTCCAGTTCACATTTCATGCAGTTTTGTCTAACGACAACCTACTGTCATGTAACAATGACAAGCAACTTTCATGTAACACTGATGTCACAATGTCAGATGAAAACGAATGACATGACTTACTTTCAGAGGAGCAGCTTAGCACACACAATTGATGCCCACAAACAAAGCTGTGGGAAGTTTCCTTGAAGCCAATGCAGAGGTAAAGAAAAACAACAACTTAAAATGTACCTCATGGCCAGTAGGGGGATCGAACCCACGACCTTGGCATTATTAGCATCACGCTCTCACCAACTGAGCTAACCAGCCGCTTGAAATTTAACAACATTTTTAGGATGCACAGAGGCTCGGCCAGTGCTGGCGCGTATACGAGCAAGTCCACCAACAGCATAGCCTGACAAGACTGAACGCTCTTGGTTGCTCCTTGTGGCAAATAATACAGGCTGGGGAATTAGCTCAAATGATAGAGTGCTTGCTTAGCATGCGAGAGGTAGTGGGATCGATGCCCACGTTCTCCAAAAAACACAATTTTTTCGTGGATCCAAGAAAGCTCCAGTTCACACTTCATGCAGTTTTGTCTAACGACAACCTACTGTCATGTAACAATGACAAGCAACTTTCATGTAACACTGATGTCACAATGTCAGATGAAAACGAATGACATGACTTACTTTCAGAGGAGCAGCGTAGCACACACAATTGATGCCCACAAACAAAGCTGTGGGAAGTTTCCTTGAAGCCAATGCAGAGGGTAAAGAAAAACAACAACTTAAAATGTACCTCATGGCCAGTACGGGGATCGAACCCACGACCTTGGCGTTATTAGCACCACGCTCTAACCAACTGAGCTAACCGGCCGCTTGCAACGGAGCAAAATTTTTAGGATGCACAGAGCCTCGGCCAGTGCTGGCGCGTAAACGAGCAAGTCCACCAACAGCATAGCCTGACAAGACTGAACCCTCTTGGTTGCTCCTTGTGGCAAATCATACAGGCTGGGGAATTAGCTCAAATGATAGAGTGCTTGCTTATCATGCTTGAGGTAGTGGGATCGATGCCCACATTCTCCAAAAAACACAATTTTTTTGTGGATCCAAGAAAGCTCCAGTTCACATTTCACGCAGTTTTGTCTAACTACAACCTACTGTCATGTAACAATGACAAGCAACTTTCATGTAACACTGATGTCACAATGTCAGATGAAAACGAAAGACATGACTTACTATCAAAGGAGCAGCATAGCACACACAATTGATGCCCACAAACAAAGCTGTGGGAAGTTTCCTTGAAGCAAATGCAGAGGGTAAAGAAAAACAACAACTTAAAATGTACCTCATGGCCAGTACGGGGATCGAACCCACGACCTTGGCATTATTAGCACCACGCTCTAACCAACTTAGCTAACCCTTGCAACGGAGCAAAATTTTTAGGATGCACAGAGCCTCGGCCAGTGCTGGCGCGTAAACGAGCAAGTCCACCAACAGCATAGCCTGACAAGACTGAACCCTCTTGGTTGCTCCTTGTGGCAAATCATACAGGCTGGGGAATTAGCTCAAATGGTAGAGTGCTTGCTTAGCATGCGAGAGTTAGTGGGATCGATGCACACATTCTCCAAAAAACACAATTTTTTTGTGGATCCAAGAAAGCTCCAGTTCACATTTCATGCAGTTTTGTCTAACGACAAACTACTGTCATGTAACAATCACAAGCAACTTTCATGTAACACTGATGTCACAATGTCAGATGAAAACGAATGACATGACTTACTTTCAGAGGAGCAGCGTAGCACACACAATTGATGCCCACAAACAAAGCTGTGGGAAGTTTCCTTGAAGTCAATGCAGAGGGTAAAGAAAAACAACAACTTAAAATGTACCTGATGGCCTGTACGGGGATCGAACCCACAACCTTGGTGTTATTAGCACCAAGCTCTAACCAACTGAGCTAACCGGCCACTTGAAAAGGAGCAACATTTTTAGGATGCACAGAGGCTCGGCCAGTGCTGGCGCGTAAACGAGCAAGTCCACCAACAGCATAGCCTGACAAGACTGGACCCTCTTGGTTGCTCCTTGTGGCAAATCATACAGGCTGGGGAATTAGCTCAAATGATAGAGTGCTTGCTTATCATGCGAGAGGTAGTGGGATCGATGCCCACATTCTCCAAAAAACACAATTTTTTTGCGGATCCAAGAAAGCTCCAGTTCACACTTCATGCAGTTTTGTCTAACGACAACCTACAGTCATGTAACAATGACAAGCAACTTTCATGTAACACTGATGTCACAATGTCAGATGAAAACGAATGACATGACTTACTTTCAGAGGAGCAGCGTAGCACACACAATTGATGCCCACAAACAAAGCTGTGGGAAGTTTCCTTGAAGCCAATGCAGAGGGTAAAGAAAAAGAACAACTTAAAATGTACCTCATGGCCAGTACGGGGATCGAACCCACGACCTTGGTGTTATTAGCATCACGCTCTCACCAACTGAGCTAACCAGCCGCTTGCAATATAACAACATTTTTAGGATGAACAGAGCCTCGGCCAGTGCTGGCGCGTAAACGAGCAAGTCCACCAACAGCATAGCCTGACAAGACTGGACCATCTTGGTTGCTCCTTGTGGCAAATCATACAGGCTGGAGAATTATCTCAAATGGTAGAGTGCTTGCTTAGCATGCGAGAGGTAGTGGGATCGATGCCCACATTCTCCAAAAAACACAATTTTTTTGTGGATCCAAGAAAGCTCCAGTTCACATTTCATGCAGTTTTGTCTAACGACAACCTACTGTCATGTAACAATGACAAGCAACTTTCATGTAACACTGATGTCACAATGTCAGATGAAAACGAATGACATGACTTACTTTCAGAGGAGCAGCTTAGCACACACAATTGATGCCCACAAACAAAGCTGTGGGAAGTTTCCTTGAAGCCAATGCAGAGGTAAAGAAAAACAACAACTTAAAATGTACCTCATGGCCAGTAGGGGGATCGAACCCACGACCTTGGCATTATTAGCATCACGCTCTCACCAACTGAGCTAACCAGCCGCTTGAAATTTAACAACATTTTTAGGATGCACAGAGGCTCGGCCAGTGCTGGCGCGTATACGAGCAAGTCCACCAACAGCATAGCCTGACAAGACTGAACGCTCTTGGTTGCTCCTTGTGGCAAATAATACAGGCTGGGGAATTAGCTCAAATGATAGAGTGCTTGCTTAGCATGCGAGAGGTAGTGGGATCGATGCCCACGTTCTCCAAAAAACACAATTTTTTCGTGGATCCAAGAAAGCTCCAGTTCACACTTCATGCAGTTTTGTCTAACGACAACCTACTGTCATGTAACAATGACAAGCAACTTTCATGTAACACTGATGTCACAATGTCAGATGAAAACGAATGACATGACTTACTTTCAGAGGAGCAGCGTAGCACACACAATTGATGCCCACAAACAAAGCTGTGGGAAGTTTCCTTGAAGCCAATGCAGAGGGTAAAGAAAAACAACAACTTAAAATGTACCTCATGGCCAGTACGGGGATCGAACCCACGACCTTGGCGTTATTAGCACCACGCTCTAACCAACTGAGCTAACCGGCCGCTTGCAACGGAGCAAAATTTTTAGGATGCACAGAGCCTCGGCCAGTGCTGGCGCGTAAACGAGCAAGTCCACCAACAGCATAGCCTGACAAGACTGAACCCTCTTGGTTGCTCCTTGTGGCAAATCATACAGGCTGGGGAATTAGCTCAAATGATAGAGTGCTTGCTTATCATGCGAGAGGTAGTGGGATCGATGCCCACATTCTCCAAAAAACACAATTTTTTTGCGGATCCAAGAAAGCTCCAGTTCACACTTCATGCAGTTTTGTCTAACGACAACCTACAGTCATGTAACAATGACAAGCAACTTTCATGTAACACTGATGTCACAATGTCAGATGAAAACGAATGACATGACTTACTTTCAGAGGAGCAGCGTAGCACACACAATTGATGCCCACAAACAAAGCTGTGGGAAGTTTCCTTGAAGCCAATGCAGAGGGTAAAGAAAAAGAACAACTTAAAATGTACCTCATGGCCAGTACGGGGATCGAACCCACGACCTTGGTGTTATTAGCATCACGCTCTCACCAACTGAGCTAACCAGCCGCTTGCAATATAACAACATTTTTAGGATGAACAGAGCCTCGGCCAGTGCTGGCGCGTAAACGAGCAAGTCCACCAACAGCATAGCCTGACAAGACTGGACCATCTTGGTTGCTCCTTGTGGCAAATCATACAGGCTGGAGAATTATCTCAAATGGTAGAGTGCTTGCTTAGCATGCGAGAGGTAGTGGGATCGATGCTCACATTCTCCAAAAAACACAATTTTTTTGTGGATCCAAGAAAGCTCCAGTTCACATTTCATGCAGTTTTGTCTAACGACAACCTACTGTCATGTAACAATGACAAGCAACTTTCATGTAACACTGATGTCACAATGTCAGATGAAAACGAATGACATGACTTACTTTCAGAGGAGCAGCTTAGCACACACAATTGATGCCCACAAACAAAGCTGTGGGAAGTTTCCTTGAAGCCAATGCAGAGGTAAAGAAAAACAACAACTTAAAATGTACCTCATGGCCAGTAGGGGGATCGAACCCACGACCTTGGCATTATTAGCATCACGCTCTCACCAACTGAGCTAACCAGCCGCTTGAAATTTAACAACATTTTTAGGATGCACAGAGGCTCGGCCAGTGCTGGCGCGTAAACGAGCAAGTCCACCAACAGCATAGCCTGACAAGACTGAACGCTCTTGGTTGCTCCTTGTGGCAAATAATACAGGCTGGGGAATTAGCTCAAATGATAGAGTGCCTGCTTAGCATGCGAGAGGTAGTGGGATCGATGCCCACGTTCTCCAAAAAACACAATTTTTTCGTGGATCCAAGAAAGCTCCAGTTCACACTTCATGCAGTTTTGTCTAACGACAACCTACTGTCATGTAACAATGACAAGCAACTTTCATGTAACACTGATGTCACAATGTCATATGAAAACGAATGACATGACTTACTTTCAGAGGAGCAGCGTAGCACACACAATTGATGCCCACAAACAAAGCTGTGGGAAGTTTCCTTGAAGCCAATGCAGAGGGTAAAGAAAAACAACAACTTAAAATGTACCTCATGGCCAGTACGGGGATCGAACCCACGACCTTGGCGTTATTAGCACCACGCTCTAACCAACTGAGCTAACCGGCCGCTTGCAACGGAGCAAAATTTTTAGGATGCACAGAGCCTCGGCCAGTGCTGGCGCGTAAACGAGCAAGTCCACCAACAGCATAGCCTGACAAGACTGAACCCTCTTGGTTGCTCCTTGTGGTAAATCATACAGGCTGGGGAATTAGCTCAAATTGTAGAGTGCTTGCTTAGCATGCGAGAGGTAGTGGGATCGATGCCCACATTCTCCAAAAAACACAATTTTTTCGTGGATCCAAGAAAGCTCCAGTTCACATTTCATGCAGTTTTGTCTAACGACAACCTACTGTCATGTAACAATGACAAGCAACTTTCATGTAACACTGATGTCACAATGTCAGATGAAAACGAATGACATGACTTACTTTCAGAGGAGCAGCGTAGCACACACAATTGATGCCCACAAACAAAGCTGTGGGAAGTTTCCTTGAAGCCAATGCAGAGGGTAAAGAAAAACAACAACTTAAAATGTACCTCATGGCCAGTACGGGTATCGAACCCACGACCTTGGCGTTATTAGCCCCATGCTCTAACCAACGGAGCTAACCTGCCGCTTGTAAAGGTGCAAAATTTTTAGGATTCACAGAGCCTCGGCCAGTGCTGGCGCGTAAACGAGCAAGTCCACCAACAGCATAGCCTGACAAGACTCGACCCTCTTGGTTGCTCCTTGTGGCAAATCATACAGGCTGGGGAATTAGTTCAAATGGTAGAGTGCTTGCTTAGCATGCGAGAGGTAGTGGGATCGATGCCCACATTCTCCAAAAAACACAATTTTTTTGTGGATCCAAGAAAGCTCCAGTTCACATTTCATGCAGTTTTGTCTAACGACAAACTACTGTCATGTAACAATGACAAGCAACTTTCATGTAACACTGATGTCACAATGTCAGATGAAAACGAATGACATGACTTACTATCAGAGGAGCAGCGTAGCACACACAATTGATGCCCACAAACAAAGCTGTGGGAAGTTTCCTTGAAGCCAATGCAGAGGGTAAAGAAAAACAACAACTTAAAATGTACCTCATGGCCAGTACGGGGATCGAACCCACGACCTTGGCGTTATTAGCACCACGCTCTAACCAACTGAGCTAACCAGCCGCTTGCAACGGAGCAAAATGTTTAGGATGCACAGAGCCTCGGCCAGTGCTGGCGCGTAAACGAGCAAGTCCACCAACAGCATAGCCTGACAAGACTGAACCCTCTTGGTTGCTCCTTGTGGCAAATCATACAGGCTGGAGAATTATCTCAAATTGTAGAGTGCTTGCTTAGCATGCGAGAGGTAGTGGGATCGATGCCCACATTCTCCAAAAAACACAATTTTTTTGTGGATCCAAGAAAGCTCCAGTTCACATTTCATGCAGTTTTGTCTAACGACAACCTACTGTCATGTAACAATGACAAGCAACTTTCATGTAACACTGATGTCACAATGTCAGATGAAAACGAATGACATGACTTACTATCAGAGGAGCAGCGTAGCACACACAATTGATGCCCACAAACAAAGCTGTGGGAAGTTTCCTTGAAGCCAATGCAGAGGGTAAAGAAAAACAACAACTTAAAATGTACCTCATGGCCAGTACGGGGATCGAACCCACGACCTTGGCGTTATTAGCACCACGCTCTAACCAACTGAGCTAACCGGCCGCTTGCAACGGAGCAAAATTTTTAGGATGCACAGAGCCTCGGCCAGTGCTGGCGCGTAAACGAGCAAGTCCACCAACAGCATAGCCTGACAAGACTGAACCCTCTTGGTTGCTCCTTGTGGTAAATCATACAGGCTGGGGAATTAGCTCAAATTGTAGAGTGCTTGCTTAGCATGCGAGAGGTAGTGGGATCGATGCCCACATTCTCCAAAAAACACAATTTTTTCGTGGATCCAAGAAAGCTCCAGTTCACATTTCATGCAGTTTTGTCTAACGACAACCTACTGTCATGTAACAATGACAAGCAACTTTCATGTAACACTGATGTCACAATGTCAGATGAAAACGAATGACATGACTTACTTTCAGAGGAGCAGCGTAGCACACACAATTGATGCCCACAAACAAAGCTGTGGGAATTTTCCTTGAAGCCAATGCAGAGGGTAAAGAAAAACAACAACTTAAAATGTACCTCATGGCCAGTACGGGGATCAAACCCACGACCTGGCGTTATTAGCACCACGCTCTAACAAACTGAGCTAACCGGCCGCTTGCAACGGAGCAAAATGTTTAGGATGCACAGAGCCTCGGCCAGTGCTGGCGCATAAACGAGCAAGTCCACCAACAGCATAGCCTGACAAGACTGGACCCTCTTGGTTGCTCCTTGTGGCAAATCATACAGGCTGGGGAATTAGCTCAAATGGTAGAGTGCTTGCTTAGCATGCGAGAGTTAGTGGGATCGATGCCCACATTCTCCAAAAAACACAATTTTTTGGTGGATTCAAGAAAGCTCCAGTTCACATTTCATGCAGTTTTGTCTAACGACAACCTACTGTCATGTGACAATGACAAGCAACTTTCATGTAACACTGATGTCACAATGTCAGATGAAAACGAATGACATGACTTACTATCAGAGGATCAGCGTAGCACACACAATTGATGCCCACAAACAAAGCTGTGGGAAGTTTCCTTGAAGCCAATGCAGAGGGTAAAGAAAAACAACAACTTAAAATGTACCTCATGGCCAGTACGGGGATCAAACCCACGACCTTGTCGTTATTAGCACCATGCTCTAACCAACTGAGCTGACCGGCCGCTTGTAAAGGATCAACATTTTTAGGATGCACAGAGCCTCGGCCAGTGCTGGCGCGTAAACGAGCAAGTCCACCAACAGGATAGCCTGACAAGACTGGACCCTCTTGGTTGCTCCTTGTAGCAAATCATACAGGCTCGGGAATTAACTCAAATGGTAGAGTGCTTGCTTAGCATGCGAGAGGTAGTGGGATCGATGCCCACATTCTCCAAAAAACACAATTTTTTTGTGGATCCAAGAAAGCTCCAGTTCACACTTCATGCAGTTTTGTCTAACGACAACCTACTGTCATGTAACAATGACAAGCAACTTTCATGTAACACTGATGTCACAATGTCAGATGAAAACGAATGACATGACTTACTTTCAGAGGAGCAGCGTAGCACACACAATTGATGCCCACAAACAAAGGTGTGGGAAGTTTTCTTGAAGCCAATGCAGAGGGTAAAGAAAACAACTACTTAAAATGTACCTCATGGCCAGTACGGGTATCGAACCCACGACCTTGGTGTTATTAGCACCATGCTCTAACCAACAGAGCTAACCGGCCACTTGTAAAGGAGCAACATTTTTAGGATGCACAGAGCCTCGGCCAGTGCTGGCGCGTAAACGAGCAAGTCCACCAACAGCATAGCCTGACAAGACTGGACCCTCTTGGTTGCTCCTTGTGGCAGATCATACAGGCTGGGGAATTAGCTCAAATGGTAGAGTGCTTGCTTAGCATGCGAGTGGTAGTGGGATCGATGCCCACATTCTCCAAAAAACACAATTTTTTTGTGGATCCAAGAAAGCTCCAGTTCACACTTCATGCAGTTTTGTCTAACGACAACCTACTGTCATGTAACAATGACAAGCAACTTTCATGTAACACTGATGTCACAATGTCAGATCAAAACGAATGACATGACTTACTTTCAGAGGAGCAGCGTAGCACACACAATTGATGCCCACACAATTGATGCCCACAAACAAAGGTGTGGGAAGTTTTCTTGAAGCCAATGCAGAGGGTAAAGAAAAACAACAACTTAAAATGTACCTCATGGCCAGTACGGGTATCGAACGCACGACCTTGGCGTTATTAGCACCATGCTCTAACCAACGGAGCTAACCTGCCGCTTGTAAAGGTGCACCATTTTTAGGATGCACAGAGCCTCGGCCAGTGCTGGCGCGTAAACGAGCAAGTCCACCAACAGCATAGCCTGACAAGACTCGACCCTCTTGGTTGCTCCTTGTGGCAAATCATACAGGCTGGGGAATTAGTTCAAATGGTAGAGTGCTTGCTTAGCATGCGAGAGGTAGTGGGATCGATGCCCACATTCTCCAAAAAACACCATTTTTTTGTGGATCCAAGAAAGCTCCAGTTCACACTTCATGCAGTTTTGTCTAACGACAACCTACTGTCATGTAACAATGACAGGAAACTTTCATGTAACACTGATGTCACAATGTCAGATGAAAACGAATGACATGACTTACTATCAGAGGAGCAGCGTAGCACACACAATTGATGCCCACAAACAAAGCTGTGGGAAGTTTCCTTGAAGCCAATGCAGAGGGTAAAGAAAAACAACAACTTAAAATGTACCTCATGGCCAGTACGGGGATCAAACCCACGACCTTGGGGTTATTAGCACCATGCTCTAACCAACTGAGCTAACCGGCCGCTTGTAAAGGATTAACATTTTTAGGATGCACAGAGCCTCGGCCAGTGCTGGCGCGTAAACGAGCAAGTCCACCAACAGGATAGCCTGACAAGACTGGACCCTCTTGGTTGCTCCTTGTAGAAAATCATACAGCCTGGGGAATTAGCTCAAATGGTAGAGTGCTTGCTTAGCATGCGAGAGGTAGTGGGATCGATGCCCACATTCTCCAAAAAACACAATTTTTTTGTGGATCCAAGAAAGCTCCAGTTCACACTTCATGCAGTTTTGTCTAACGACAACCTACTGTCATGTAACAATGACAAGCAACTTTCATGTAACACTGATGTCACAATGTCAGATGAAAACGAATGACATGACTTACTTTCAGAGGAGCAGCGTAGCACACACAATTGATGCCCACAAACAAAGGTGTGGGAAGTTTTCTTGAAGCCAATGCAGAGGGTAAAGAAAAACAACAACTTAAAATGTATCTCATGGCCAGTACGGGGATCGAACCCACGACCTTGGCGTTATTAGCACCACCCTCTAACCAACTGAGCTAACCGGCCGCTTGCAAAGGAGCAACATTTTTAGGATGCACAGAGCCTCGGCCAGTGCTGGCGCGTAAACGAGCAAGTCCACCAACAGCATAGCCTGACAAGACTGGACCATCTTGGTTGCTCCTTGTGGCAAATCATACAGGCTGGGGAATTAGCTCAAATGGTAGAGTGCTTGCTTAGCATGCGAGAGGTAGTGGGATCGATGCCCACATTCTCCAAAAAACAATTATTTTTTGTGCATCCAAGAAAGCTCCAGTTCACACTTCATGCAGTTTTGTCTAACGACAACCTACTGTCATGTAACAATGACAAGCAACTTTCATGTAACACTGATGTCACAATGTCAGATGAAAACGAATGACATGACTTACTTTCAGAGGAGCAGCGTAGCACACACAATTGATGCCCACAAACAAAGCTGTGGGAAGTTTCCTTGAAGCCAATGCAGAGGGTAAAGAAAAACAACAACTTAAAATGTACCTCATGGCCAGTACGGGGATCGAACCCACGACCTTGGCGTTATTAGCACCACGCTCTAACCAACTGAGCTAACCGGCCGCTTGCAAAGTAGCAACATTTTTAGGATGCACAGAGCCTCGGCCAGTGCTGGCGCGTAAACGAGCAAGTCCACCAACAGCATAGCCTGACAAGACTGGACCATCTTGGTTGCTCCTTGTGGCAAATCATTAAGGCTGGGGAATTAGCTCAAATGGTAGAGTGCTTGCTTAGCATGTGAGAGGTAGTGGGAGTGATGTTAACATTCTCCAAAAAACATTTTTTTTTGTGCATCCAAGAAAGCTCCAGTTCACACTTCATGCAGTTTTGTCTAACTACAACCTACTGTCATGTAACAATGACAAGCAACTTTCATGTAACACTGATGTCACAATGTCAGATGAAAACGAATGACATGACTTACTATCAGAGGAGCAGCGTAGCATACACAATTGATGCCCACAAACAAAGCTGTGGGAAGTTTCCTTGAAGCCAATGCAGAGGGTAAAGAAAAACAACAACTTAAAATGTACCTCATAGCCAGTACGGGTATCGAACCCACGACCTTTGCTTTATTAGCACCATGCTCTAACCAACGGAGCTAACCGGCCGCTTGTTAAGGAGCAACATTTTTAGGATGCACAGAGCCTCGGCCAGTGCTGGCGCGTAAACGAGCAAGTCCACCAGCAGCATAGCCTGACAAGACTGGACCCTCTTGGTTGCTCCTTGTGGCAAATCATACAGGCTTTGGAATTAAATCAAATGGTAGAGTGCTTGCTTAGCATGTGAGTGGTAGTGGGATCGATGCCCACATTCTCCAAAAAACACAATTTTTTTGTGGATCCAAGAAAGCTCCAGTTCACACTTCATGCAGTTTTGTCTAACGACAACCTACTGTCATGTAACAATGACAAGCAACTTTCATGTAACACTGATGTCACAATGTCAGATGAAAACGAATGACATGACTTACTTTCAGAGGAGCAGCGTAGCACACACAATTGATGCCCACAAACAAAGGTGTGGGAAGTTTTCTTGAAGCCAATGCAGAGGGTAAAGAAAAACAACAACTTAAAATGTACCTCATGGCCAGTACAGGGATCGAACCCACGACCTGGGCGTTATTAGCACCACGCTCTAACCAACTGAGCTAACCGGCCGCTTGCAAAGTACCAACATTTTTAGGATGCACAGAGCCTCGGCCAGTGCTGGCGCGTAAACGAGCAAGTCCACCAACAGCATAGCCTGACAAGACTGGACCATCTTGGTTGCTCCTTGTGGCAAATCATAAAGGCTGGGGAATTAGCTCAAATGGTAGAGTGCTTGCTTAGCATGCGAGAGGTAGTGGGATCGATGCCCACATTCTCCAAAAAACATATTTTTTTTGTGCATCCAAGAAAGCTCCAGTTCACACTTCATGCAGTTTTGTCTAACTACAACCTACTGTCATGTAACAATGACAAGCAACTTTCATGTAACACTGATGTCACAATGTCAGATGAAAACGAATGACATGACTTACTATCAGAGGAGCAGCGTAGCATACACAATTGATGCCCACAAACAAAGCTGTGGGAAGTTTCCTTGAAGCCAATGCAGAGGGTAAAGAAAAACAACAACTTAAAATGTACCTCATAGCCAGTACGGGTATCGAACCCACGACCTTGGCGTTATTAGCACCATTCTCTAACCAACGTGGTAACCGGCCGCTTGTAAAGGAGCAACATTTTTAGGATGCACAGAGCCTCGGCCAGTGCTGGCGCGTAAACGAGCAAGTCCACCAACAGCATAGCCTGACAAGACTGGACCCTCTTGGTTGCTCCTTGTGGCAAATCATACAGGCTGGGGAATTAGCTCAAATGTTAGAGTGCTTGCTTAGCATGCGAGAGGTAGTGGGATCGATGCCCACATTCTCCAAAAAACACAATTTTTTTGTGGATCCAAGAAAGCTCCAGTTCACACTTCATGCAGTTTTGTCTAAGGACAACCTACTGTCATGTAACAATGACAGGAAACTTTCATGTAACACTGATGTCACAATGTCAGATGAAAACGAATGACATGACTTACTATCAGAGGAGCAGCGTAGCACACACAATTGATGCCCACAAACAAAGCTGTGGGAAGTTTCCTTGAAGCCAATGCAGAGGGTAAAGAAAAACAACAACTTAAAATGTACCTCATGGCCAGTACGGGGATCAAACCCACGACCTTGGGGTTATTAGCACCATGCTCTAACCAACTGAGCTAACCGGCCGCTTGTAAAGGATTAACATTTTTAGGATGCACAGAGCCTCGGCCAGTGCTGGCGCGTAAACGAGCAAGTCCACCAACAGGATAGCCTGACAAGACTGGACCCTCTTGGTTGCTCCTTGTAGCAAATCATACAACCTGGGGAATTAGCTCAAATGGTAGAGTGCTTGCTTAGCATGCGAGAGGTAGTGGGATCGATGCCCACATTCTCCAAAAAACACAATTTTTTTGTGGATCCAAGAAAGCTCCAGTTCACACTTCATGCAGTTTTGTCTAACGACAACCTACTGTCATGTAACAATGACAAGCAACTTTCATGTAACACTGATGTCACAATGTCAGATGAAAACGAATGACATGACTTACTTTCAGAGGAGCAGCGTAGCACACACAATTGATGCCCACAAACAAAGGTGTGGGAAGTTTTCTTGAAGCCAATGCAGAGGGTAAAGAAAAACAACAACTTAAAATGTATCTCATGGCCAGTACGGGGATCGAACCCACGACCTTGGCGTTATTAGCACCACCCTCTAACCAACTGAGCTAACCGGCCGCTTGCAAAGGAGCAACATTTTTAGGATGCACAGAGCCTCGGCCAGTGCTGGCGCGTAAACGAGCAAGTCCACCAACAGCATAGCCTGACAAGACTGGACCATCTTGGTTGCTCCTTGTGGCAAATCATACAGGCTGGGGAATTAGCTCAAATGGTAGAGTGCTTGCTTAGCATGCGAGAGGTAGTGGGATCGATGCCCACATTCTCCAAAAAACAATTATTTTTTGTGCATCCAAGAAAGCTCCAGTTCACACTTCATGCAGTTTTGTCTAACGACAACCTACTGTCATGTAACAATGACAAGCAACTTTCATGTAACACTGATGTCACAATGTCAGATGAAAACGAATGACATGACTTACTTTCAGAGGAGCAGCGTAGCACACACAATTGATGCCCACAAACAAAGCTGTGGGAAGTTTCCTTGAAGCCAATGCAGAGGGTAAAGAAAAACAACAACTTAAAATGTACCTCATGGCCAGTACGGGGATCGAACCCACGACCTTGGCGTTATTAGCACCACGCTCTAACCAACTGAGCTAACCGGCCGCTTGCGAAGTAGCAACATTTTTAGGATGCACAGAGCCTCGGCCAGTGCTGGCGCGTAAACGAGCAAGTCCACCAACAGCATAGCCTGACAAGACTGGACCATCTTGGTTGCTCCTTGTGGCAAATCATTAAGGCTGGGGAATTAGCTCAAATGGTAGAGTGCTTGCTTAGCATGTGAGAGGTAGTGGGAGCGATGTTAACATTCTCCAAAAAACATTTTTTTTTGTGCATCCAAGAAAGCTCCAGTTCACACTTCATGCAGTTTTGTCTAACTACAACCTACTGTCATGTAACAATGACAAGCAACTTTCATGTAACACTGATGTCACAATGTCAGATGAAAACGAATGACATGACTTACTATCAGAGGAGCAGCGTAGCATACACAATTGATGCCCACAAACAAAGCTGTGGGAAGTTTCCTTGAAGCCAATGCAGAGGGTAAAGAAAAACAACAACTTAAAATGTACCTCATAGCCAGTACGGGTATCGAACCCACGACCTTGGCGTTATTAGCACCATTCTCTAACCAACGTGGTAACCGGCCGCTTGTAAAGGAGCAACATTTTTAGGATGCACAGAGCCTCGGCCAGTGCTGGCGCGTAAACGAGCAAGTCCACCAACAGCATAGCCTGACAAGACTGGACCCTCTTGGTTGCTCCTTGTGGCAAATCATACAGGCTGGGGAATTAGCTCAAATGTTAGAGTGCTTGCTTAGCATGCGAGAGGTAGTGGGATCGATGCCCACATTCTCCAAAAAACACAATTTTTTTGTGGATCCAAGAAAGCTCCAGTTCACACTTCATGCAGTTTTGTCTAACGACAACCTACTGTCATGTAACAATGACAGGCAACTTTCATGTAACACTGATGTCACAATGTCAGATGAAAACGAATGACATGACTTACTTTCAGAGGAGCAGCGTAGCACACAAAATTGATGCCCACAAACAAAGGTGTGGGAAGTTTTCTTGAAGCCAATGCAGAGGGTAAAGAAAAACAACAACTTAAAATGTATCTCATGGCCAGTACGGGGATCGAACCCACGACCTTGGCGTTATTAGCACCATGCTCTAACCAACGGAGCTAACCGGCCGCTTGTAAAGGAGCAACATTTTTAGGATGCACAGAGCCTCGGCCAGTGCTGGCGCGTAAACGAGCAAGTCCACCAACAGCATAGCCTGACAAGACTGGACCATCTTGGTTGCTCCTTGTGGCAAATCATTACGGCTGGGGAATTAGCTCAATTGGTAGAGTGCTTGCTTAGCATGTGAGAGGTAGTGGGAGCGATGTTAACATTCTCCAAAAAACAATTTTTTTTTGTGCATCCAAGAAAGCTCCAGTTCACACTTCATGCAGTTTTGTCTAACGACAACCTACTGTCATGTAACAATGACAAGCAACTTTCATGTAACACTGATGTCACAATGTCAGATGAAAACGAATGACATGACTTACTTTCAGAGGAGCAGCGTAGCACACACAATTGATGCCCACAAACAAAGGTGTGGGAAGTTTTCTTGAAGCCAATGCAGAGGGTAAAGAAAAACAACAACTTAAAATGTACCTCATGGCCAGTACGGGTATCGAACCCACGACCTTGGCGTTATTAGCACCATGCTCTAACCAACGTGGTAACCGGCCGCTTGTAAAGGAGCACCATTTTTAGGATGCACAGAGCCTCGGCCAGTGCTGGCGCGTAAACGAGCAAGTCCACCAACAGCATAGCCTGACAAGACTGGACCCTCTTGGTTGCTCCTTGTGGCAAATCATACAGGCTGGGGAATTAGCTCAAATGGTAGAGTGCTTGCTTAGCATGCGAGAGGTAGTGGGATCGATGCCCACATTCTCCAAAAAACATTTTTTTTTTGTGCATCCAAGAAAGCTCCAGTTCACACTTCATGCAGTTTTGTCTAACGACAACCTACTGTCATGTAACAATGACAAGCAACTTTCATGTAAGACTGATGTCACAATGTCAGATGAAAACGAATGACATGACTTACTTTCAGAGGAGCAGCGTAGCACACACAATTGATGCCCACAAACAAAGGTGTGGGAAGTTTTCTTGAAGCCAATGCAGAGGGTAAAGAAAAACAACAACTTAAAATGTATCTCATGGCCAGTACGGGGATCGAACCCACGACCTTGGCGTTATTAGCACCACCCTCTAACCAACTGAGCTAACCGGCCGCTTGCAAAGGAGCAACATTTTTAGGATGCACAGAGCCTCGGCCAGTGCTGGCGCGTAAACGAGCAAGTCCACCAACAGCATAGCCTGACAAGACTGGACCATCTTGGTTGCTCCTTGTGGCAAATCATAAAGGCTGGGGAATTAGCTCAAATGGTAGAGTGCTTGCTTAGCATGCGAGAGGTAGTGGGATCGATGCCCACATTCTCCAAAAAACATTTATTTTTTGTGCATCCAAGAAAGCTCCAGTTCACACTTCATGCAGTTTTGTCTAACGACAACCTACTGTCATGTAACAATGACAAGCAACTTTCATGTAACACTGATGTCACAATGTCAGATGAAAACGAATGACATGACTTACTATCAGAGGAGCAGCGTAGCACACACAATTGATGCCCACAAACAAAGCTGTGGGAAGTTTCCTTGAAGCCAATGCAGAGGGTAAAGAAAAACAACAACTTAAAATGTACCTCATGGCCAGTACGGGTATCGAACCCACGACCTTGGCGTTATTAGCACCATGCTCTAACCAACGGAGCTAACCAGCCGCTTGTAAAGGAGCAACATTTTTAGGATGCACAGAGCCTCGGCCAGTGCTGGCACGTAAAACGAGCAAGTCCACCAACAGCATAGCCTGACAAGACTGGACCCTCTTGGTTGCTCCTTGTGGCAAATCATACAGGCTGGGGAATTAGCTCAAATGGTAGAGTGCTTGCTTAGCATGCGAGTGGTAGTGGGATCGATGCCCACATTCTCCAAAAAACACAATTTTTTTGTGGATCCAAGAAAGCTCCAGTTCACACTTCATGCAGTTTTGTCTAACGACAACCTACTGTCATGTAACAATGACAAGCAACTTTCATGTAACACTGATGTCACAATGTCAGATGAAAACGAATGACATGACTTACTTTCAGAGGAGCAGCGTAGCACACACAATTGATGCCCACAAACAAAGCTGTGGGAAGTTTCCTTGAAGCCAATGCAGAGGGTAAAGAAAAACAACAAGTTAAAATATACCTCATGGCCAGTACGGGGATCGAACCCACGACCTTGGCATTATTAGCACCACTCTCTAACCAACTGAGCTAACCGGCCGCTTGCAAAGTAGCAACATTTTTAGGATGCACAGAGCCTCGGCCAGTGCTTGCGCGTAAACGAGCAAGTCCACCAACAGCATAGCCTGACAAGACTGGACCATCTTGGTTGCTCCTTGTGGCAAATCATTAAGGCTGGGGAATTAGCTCAAATGGTAGAGTGCTTGCTTAGCATGCGAGAGGTAGTGGGAGCGATGTTAACATTCTCCAAAAAACATTTTTTTTTTGTGCATCCAAGAAAGCTCCAGTTCACACTTCATGCAGTTTTGTCTAACTACAACCTACTGTCATGTAACAATGACAAACAACTTTCATGTAACACTGATGTCACAATGTCAGATGAAAACGAATGACATGACTTACTATCAGAGGAGCAGCGTAGCACACACAATTGATGCCCACAAACAAAGCTGTGGGAAGTTTCCTTGAAGCCAATGCAGAGGGTAAAGAAAAACAACAACTTAAAATGTACCTCATGGCCAGTACGGGTATCGAACCCACGACCTTGGCGTTATTAGCACCATGCTCTAACCAACAGAGCTAACCGGCCGCTTGTAAAGGAGCAACATTTTTAGGATGCACAGAGCCTCGGCCAGTGCTGGCGCGTAAACGAGCAAGTCCACCAACAGCATAGCCTGACAAGACTGGACCCTCTTGGTTGCTCCTTGTGGCAAATCATACAGGCTGGGGAATTAGCTCAAATGGTAGAGTGCTTGCTTAGCATGCGAGTGGTAGTGGGATCGATGCCCACATTCTCCAAAAAACACAATTTTTTTGTGGATCCAAGAAAGCTCCAGTTCACACTTCATGCAGTTTTGTCTAACGACAACCTACTGTCATGTAACAATGACAAGCAACTTTCATGTAACACTGATGTCACAATGTCAGATGAAAACGAATGACATGACTTACTTTCAGAGGAGCAGCGTAGCACACACAATTGATGCCCACAAACAAAGCTGTGGGAAGTTTCCTTGAAGCCAATGCAGAGGGTAAAGAAAAACAACAACTTAAAATGTACCTCATGGCCAGTACGGGGATCGAACCCACGACCTTGGCGTTATTAGCACCACGCTCTAACCAACTGAGCTAACCGGCCACTTGCAAAGTAGCAACATTTTTAGGATGCACAGAGCCTTGGCCAGTGCTGGCGCGTAAACGAGCAAGTCCACCAACAGCATAGCCTGACAAGACTGGACCATCTTGGTTGCTCCTTGTGGCAAATCATAAAGGCTGGGGAATTAGCTCAAATGGTAGAGTGCTTGCTTAGCATGCGAGAGGTAGTGGGATCGATGCCCACATTCTCCAAAAAAAAATTTTTTTTTGTGCATCCAAGAAAGCTCCAGTTCACACTTCATGCAGTTTTGTCTAACTACAACCTACTGTCATGTAACAATGACAAGCAACTTTCATGTAACACTGATGTCACAATGTCAGATGAAAACGAATGACATGACTTACTATCAGAGGAGCAGCGTAGCATACACAATTGATGCCCACAAACAAAGCTGTGGGAAGTTTCCTTGAAGCCAATGCAGAGGGTAAAGAAAAACAACAACTTAAAATGTACCTCATAGCCAGTACGGGTATCGAACACACGACCTTGGCTTTATTAGCACCATGCTCTAACCAACGGAGCTAACCGTCCGCTTGTAAAGGAGCAACATTTTTAGGATGCACAGAGCCTCGGCCAGTGCTGGCGCGTAAACGAGCAAGTCCGCCAACAGCATAGCCTGACAAGACTGGACCATCTTGGTTGCTCCTTGTGGCAAATCATAAAGGATGGGGAATTAGCTGAAATGGTAGAGTGCTTGCTTAGCATGCGAGAGGTAGTGGGATCGATGCCCACATTCTCCAAAAAACAATATTTTTTTGTGGATCCACGAAAGCTCCAGTTCACACTTCATGCAGTTTTGTCTAACGACAACCTACTGTCATGTAACAATGACAAGCAACTTTCATGTAACACTGATGTCACAATGTCAGATGAAAACGAATGACATGACTTACTTTCAGAGGAGCAGCGTAGCACACACAATTGATGCCCACAAACAAAGGTGTGGGAAGTTTTCTTGAAGCCAATGCAGAGGGTAAAGAAAAACAACAACTTAAAATGTACCTCATGGCCAGTACGGGTATCGAACCCACGACCTTGGCGTTATTAGCACCATGCTCTAACCAACGTGGTAACCGGCCGCTTGTAAAGGAGCACCATTTTTAGGATGCACAGAGCCTCGGCCAGTGCTGGCGCGTAAACGAGCAAGTCCACCAACAGCATAGCCTGACAAGACTGGACCCTCTTGGTTGCTCCTTGTGGCAAATCATACAGGCTGGGGAATTAGCTCAAATGGTAGAGTGCTTGCTTAGCATGCGAGTGGTAGTGGGATCGATGCCCACATTCTCCAAAAAACACAATTTTTTTGTGGATCCAAGAAAGCTCCAGTTCACACTTCATGCAGTTTTGTCTAACGACAACCTACTGTCATGTAACAATGACAAGCAACTTTCATGTAACACTGATGTCACAATGTCAGATGAAAACGAATGACATGACTTACTTTCAGAGGAGCAGCGTAGCACACACAATTGATGCCCACAAACAAAGCTGTGGGAAGTTTCCTTGAAGCCAATGCAGAGGGTAAAGAAAAACAACAACTTAAAATGTACCTCATAGCCAGTACGGGTATCGAACACACGACCTTGGCTTTATTAGCACCATGCTCTAACCAACGGAGCTAACCGTCCGCTTGTAAAGGAGCAACATTTTTAGGATGCACAGAGCCTCGGCCAGTGCTGGCGCGTAAACGAGCAAGTCCGCCAACAGCATAGCCTGACAAGACTGGACCATCTTGGTTGCTCCTTGTGGCAAATCATAAAGGATGGGGAATTAGCTGAAATGGTAGAGTGCTTGCTTAGCATGCGAGAGGTAGTGGGATCGATGCCCACATTCTCCAAAAAACAATTTTTTTTTGTGCATCCAAGAAAGCTCCAGTTCACACTTCATGCAGTTTTGTCTAACGACAACCTACTGTCATGTAACAATGACAAGCAACTTTCATGTAACACTGATGTCACAATGTCAGATGAAAACGAATGACATGACTTACTTTCAGAGGAGCAGCGTAGCACACACAATTGATGCCCACAAACAAAGCTGTGGGAAGTTTCCTTGAAGCCAATGCAGAGGGTAAAGAAAAACAACAACTTAAAATGTACCTCATGGCCAGTACGGGGATCGAACCCACGACCTTGGCGTTATTAGCACCACGCTCTAACCAACTGAGCTAACCGGCCACTTGCAAAGTAGCAACATTTTTAGGATGCACAGAGCCTTGGCCAGTGCTGGCGCGTAAACGAGCAAGTCCACCAACAGCATAGCCTGACAAGACTGGACCATCTTGGTTGCTCCTTGTGGCAAATCATAAAGGCTGGGGAATTAGCTCAAATGGTAGCGTGCTTGCTTAGCATGCGAGAGGTAGTGGGATCGATGCCCACATTCTCCCAAAAAAAATTTTTTTTTGTGCATCCAAGAAAGCTCCAGTTCACACTTCATGCAGTTTTGTCTAACTACAACCTACTGTCATGTAACAATGACAAGCAACTTTCATGTAACACTGATGTCACAATGTCAGATGAAAACGAATGACATGACTTACTATCAGAGGAGCAGCGTAGCATACACAATTGATGCCCACAAACAAAGCTGTGGGAAGTTTCCTTGAAGCCAATGCAGAGGGTAAAGAAAAACAACAACTTAAAATGTACCTCATGGCCAGTACGGGTATCGAACACACGACCTTGGCTTTATTAGCACCATGCTCTAACCAACGGAGCTAACCGTCCGCTTGTAAAGGAGCAACATTTTTAGGATGCACAGAGCCTCGGCCAGTGCTGGCGCGTAAACGAGCAAGTTCGCCAACAGCATAGCCTGACAAGACTGGACCATCTTGGTTGCTCCTTGTGGCAAATCATAAAGGATGGGGAATTAGCTGAAATGGTAGAGTGCTTGCTTAGCATGCGAGAGGTAGTGGGATCGATGCCCACATTCTCCAAAAAACAATTTTTTTTTGTGCATCCAAGAAAGCTCCAGTTCACACTTCATGCAGTTTTGTCTAACGACAACCTACTGTCATGTAACAATGACAAGCAACTTTCATGTAACACTGATGTCACAATGTCAGATGAAAACGAATGACATGACTTACTTTCAGAGGAGCAGCGTAGCACACACAATTGATGCCCACAAACAAAGCTGTGGGAAGTTTCCTTGAAGCCAATGCAGAGGGTAAAGAAAAACAACAACTTAAAATGTACCTCATAGCCAGTACGGGTATCGAACACACGACCTTGGCTTTATTAGCACCATGCTCTAACCAACGGAGCTAACCGTCCGCTTGTAAAGGAGCAACATTTTTAGGATGCACAGAGCCTCGGCCAGTGCTGGCGCGTAAACGAGCAAGTCCGCCAACAGCATAGCCTGACAAGACTGGACCATCTTGGTTGCTCCTTGTGGCAAATCATAAAGGATGGGGAATTAGCTGAAATGGTAGAGTGCTTGCTTAGCATGCGAGAGGTAGTGGGATCGATGCCCACATTCTCCAAAAAACAATTTTTTTTTGTGCATCCAAGAAAGCTCCAGTTCACACTTCATGCAGTTTTGTCTAACGACAACCTACTGTCATGTAACAATGACAAGCAACTTTCATGTAACACTGATGTCACAATGTCAGATGAAAACGAATGACATGACTTACTATCAGAGGAGCAGCGTAGCATACACAATTGATGCCCACAAACAAAGCTGTGGGAAGTTTCCTTGAAGCCAATGCAGAGGGTAAAGAAAAACAACAACTTAAAATGTACCTCATGGCCAGTACGGGTATCGAACACACGACCTTGGCTTTATTAGCACCATGCTCTAACCAACGGAGCTAACCGTCCGCTTGAAAAGGAGCAACATTTTTAGGATGCACAGAGCCTCGGCCAGTGCTGGCGCGTAAACGAGCAAGTTCGCCAACAGCATAGCCTGACAAGACTGGACCATCTTGGTTGCTCCTTGTGGCAAATCATAAAGGATGGGGAATTAGCTGAAATGGTAGAGTGCTTGCTTAGCATGCGAGAGGTAGTGGGATCGATGCCCACATTCTCCAAAAAACAATTTTTTTTTGTGCATCCAAGAAAGCTCCAGTTCACACTTCATGCAGTTTTGTCTAACGACAACCTACTGTCATGTAACAATGACAAGCAACTTTCATGTAACACTGATGTCACAATGTCAGATGAAAACGAATGACATGACTTACTTTCAGAGGAGCAGCGTAGCACACACAATTGATGCCCACAAACAAAGCTGTGGGAAGTTTCCTTGAAGCCAATGCAGAGGGTAAAGAAAAACAACAACTTAAAATGTACCTCATAGCCAGTACGGGTATCGAACACACGACCTTGGCTTTATTAGCACCATGCTCTAACCAACGGAGCTAACCGTCCGCTTGTAAAGGAGCAACATTTTTAGGATGCACAGAGCCTCGGCCAGTGCTGGCACGTAAACGAGCAAGTCCGCCAACAGCATAGCCTGACAAGACTGGACCATCTTGGTTGCTCCTTGTGGCAAATCATAAAGGATGGGGAATTAGCTGAAATGGTAGAGTGCTTGCTTAGCATGCGAGAGGTAGTGGGATCGATGCCCACATTCTCCAAAAAACAATTTTTTTTTGTGCATCCAAGAAAGCTCCAGTTCACACTTCATGCAGTTTTGTCTAACGACAACCTACTGTCATGTAACAATGACAAGCAACTTTCATGTAACACTGATGTCACAATGTCAGATGAAAACGAATGACATGACTTACTTTCAGAGGAGCAGCGTAGCACACACAATTGATGCCCACAAACAAAGCTGTGGGAAGTTTCCTTGAAGCCAATGCAGAGGGTAAAGAAAAACAACAACTTAAAATGTACCTCATGGCCAGTACGGGGATCGAACCCACGACCTTGGCGTTATTAGCACCACGCTCTAACCAACTGAGCTAACCGGCCACTTGCAAAGTAGCAACATTTTTAGGATGCACAGAGCCTTGGCCAGTGCTGGCGCGTAAACGAGCAAGTCCACCAACAGCATAGCCTGACAAGACTGGACCATCTTGGTTGCTCCTTGTGGCAAATCATAAAGGCTGGGGAATTAGCTCAAATGGTAGCGTGCTTGCTTAGCATGCGAGAGGTAGTGGGATCGATGCCCACATTCTCCCAAAAAAATTTTTTTTTTGTGCATCCAAGAAAGCTCCAGTTCACACTTCATGCAGTTTTGTCTAACTACAACCTACTGTCATGTAACAATGACAAGCAACTTTCATGTAACACTGATGTCACAATGTCAGATGAAAACGAATGACATGACTTACTATCAGAGGAGCAGCGTAGCATACACAATTGATGCCCACAAACAAAGCTGTGGGAAGTTTCCTTGAAGCCAATGCAGAGGGTAAAGAAAAACAACAACTTAAAATGTACCTCATGGCCAGTACGGGTATCGAACACACGACCTTGGCTTTATTAGCACCATGCTCTAACCAACGGAGCTAACCGTCCGCTTGTAAAGGAGCAACATTTTTAGGATGCACAGAGCCTCGGCCAGTGCTGGCGCGTAAACGAGCAAGTTCGCCAACAGCATAGCCTGACAAGACTGGACCATCTTGGTTGCTCCTTGTGGCAAATCATAAAGGATGGGGAATTAGCTGAAATGGTAGAGTGCTTGCTTAGCATGCGAGAGGTAGTGGGATCGATGCCCACATTCTCCAAAAAACAATTTTTTTTTGTGCATCCAAGAAAGCTCCAGTTCACACTTCATGCAGTTTTGTCTAACGACAACCTACTGTCATGTAACAATGACAAGCAACTTTCATGTAACACTGATGTCACAATGTCAGATGAAAACGAATGACATGACTTACTTTCAGAGGAGCAGCGTAGCACACACAATTGATGCCCACAAACAAAGCTGTGGGAAGTTTCCTTGAAGCCAATGCAGAGGGTAAAGAAAAACAACAACTTAAAATGTACCTCATAGCCAGTACGGGTATCGAACACACGACCTTGGCTTTATTAGCACCATGCTCTAACCAACGGAGCTAACCGTCCGCTTGTAAAGGAGCAACATTTTTAGGATGCACAGAGCCTCGGCCAGTGCTGGCGCGTAAACGAGCAAGTCCGCCAACAGCATAGCCTGACAAGACTGGACCATCTTGGTTGCTCCTTGTGGCAAATCATAAAGGATGGGGAATTAGCTGAAATGGTAGAGTGCTTGCTTAGCATGCGAGAGGTAGTGGGATCGATGCCCACATTCTCCAAAAAACAATTTTTTTTTGTGCATCCAAGAAAGCTCCAGTTCACACTTCATGCAGTTTTGTCTAACGACAACCTACTGTCATGTAACAATGACAAGCAACTTTCATGTAACACTGATGTCACAATGTCAGATGAAAACGAATGACATGACTTACTTTCAGAGGAGCAGCGTAGCACACACAATTGATGCCCACAAACAAAGGTGTGGGAAGTTTTCTTGAAGCCAATGCAGAGGGTAAAGAAAAATAACAACTTAAAATGTACCTCATGGCCAGTACGGGTATCGAACCCACGACCTTGGCGTTATTAGCACCATGCTCTAACCAACGTGGTAACCGGCCGCTTGTAAAGGAGCACCATTTTTAGGATGCACAGAGCCTCGGCCAGTGCTGGCGCGTAAACGAGCAAGTCCACCAACAGCATAGCCTGACAAGACTGGACCCTCTTGGTTGCTCCTTGTGGCAAATCATACTGGCTGGGGAATTAGCTCAAATGGTAGAGTGCTTGCTTAGCATGCGAGGGGTAGTGGGATCGATGCCCACATTCTCCAAAAAACACAATTTTTTTGTGGATCCAAGAAAGCTCCAGTTCACACTTCATGCAGTTTTGTCTAACGACAACCTACTGTCATGTAACAATGACAAGCAACTTTCATGTAACACTGATGTCACAATGTCAGATGAAAACGAATGACATGACTTACTTTCAGAGGAGCAGTCTTAGCACACACAATTGATGCCCACAAACAAAGCTGTGGGAAGTTTCCTTGAAGCCAATGCAGAGGGTAAAGAAAAACAACAACTTAAAATGTACCTCATAGCCAGTACGGGTATCGAACACACGACCTTGGCTTTATTAGCACCATGCTCTAACCAACGGAGCTAACCGTCCGCTTGTAAAGGAGCAACATTTTTAGGATGCACAGAGCCTCGGCCAGTGCTGGCGCGTAAACGAGCAAGTCCGCCAACAGCATAGCCTGACAAGACTGGACCATCTTGGTTGCTCCTTGTGGCAAATCATAAAGGATGGGGAATTAGCTGAAATGGTAGAGTGCTTGCTTAGCATGCGAGAGGTAGTGGGATCGATGCCCACATTCTCCAAAAAACAATTTTTTTTTGTGCATCCAAGAAAGCTCCAGTTCACACTTCATGCAGTTTTGTCTAACGACAACCTACTGTCATGTAACAATGACAAGCAACTTTCATGTAACACTGATGTCACAATGTCAGATGAAAACGAATGACATGACTTACTATCAGAGGAGCAGCGTAGCATACACAATTGATGCCCACAAACAAAGCTGTGGGAAGTTTCCTTGAAGCCAATGCAGAGGGTAAAGAAAAACAACAACTTAAAATGTACCTCATAGCCAGTACGGGTATCGAACACACGACCTTGGCTCTATTAGCACCATGCTCTAACCAACAGAGCTAACCGTCCGCTTGTAAAGGAACAACATTTTTAGGATGCACAGAGCCTCGGCCAGTGCTGGCGCGTAAACGAGCAAGTCCGCCAACAGCATAGCCTGACAAGACTGGACCATCTTGGTTGCTCCTTGTGGCAAATCATTAAGGCTGGGGAATTAGCTCAAATGGTAGAGTGCTTGCTTAACATGCGAGAGGTAGTGGGAGCGATGTTAACATTCTCCAAAAAACATTTTTTTTTTGTGCATCCAAGAAAGCTCCAGTTCACACTTCATGCAGTTTTGTCTAACTACAACCTACTGTCATGTAACAATGACAAGCAACTTTCATGTAACACTGATGTCACAATGTCAGATGAAAACGAATGACATGACTTACTATCAGAGGAGCAGCGTAGCATACACAATTGATGCCCACAAACAAAGCTGTGGGAAGTTTCCTTGAAGCCAATGCAGAGGGTAAAGAAAAACAACAACTTAAAATCTACCTCATGGCCAGTACGGGGATCGAACCCACGACCTGGGCGTTATTAGCACCACGCTCTAACCAACTGAGCTAACCGGCCGCTTGCAAAGTACCAACATTTTTAGGATGCACAGAGCCTCGGCCAGTGCTGGCGCGTAAACGAGCAAGTCCACCAACAGCATAGCCTGACAAGACTGGACCATCTTGGTTGCTCCTTGTGGCAAATCATAAAGGCTGGGGAATTAGCTCAAATGGTAGAGTGCTTGCTTAGCATGCGAGAGGTAGTGGGATCGATGTCCACATTCTCCAAAAAACATTTTTTTTTTGTGCATCCAAAAAGCTCCAGTTCACATTTCATGCAGTTTTGTCTAACTACAACCTACTGTCATGTAACAATGACAAGCAACTTTCATGTAACACTGATGTCACAATGTCAGATGAAAACGAATGACATGACTTACTATCAGAGGAGCAGCGTAGCATACACAATTGATGCCCACAAACAAAGCTGTGGGAAGTTTCCTTGAAGCCAATGCAGAGGGTAAAGAAAAACAACAACTTAAAATGTACCTCATGGCCAGTACGGGTATCGAACCCACGACGTTGGCGTTATTAGCACCATGCTCTAACCAACGTGGTAACCGGCCGCTTGTAAAGGAGCAACATTTTTAGGATGCACAGAGCCTCGGCCAGTGCTGGCGCGTAAACGAGCAAGTCCACCAACAGCATAGCCTGACAAGACTGGACCCTCTTGGTTGCTCCTTGTGGCAAATCATACAGGCTGGGGAATTAGCTCAAATGGTAGAGTGCTTGCTTAGCATGCGAGAGGTAGTGGGATCGATGCCCACATTCTCCAAAAAACATTTTTTTTATGTGCATCCAAGAAAGCTCCAGTTCACACTTCATGCAGTTTTGTCTAACTACAACCTACTGTCATGTAACAATGACAAGCAACTTTCATTTAACACTGATGTCACAATGTCAGATGAAAACGAATGACATGACTTACTATCAGAGGAGCAGCGTAGCACACACAATTGATGCCCACAAACAAAGCTGTGGGAAGTTTCCTTGAAGCCAATGCAGAGGGTAAAGAAAAACAACAACTTAAAATGTACCTCATGGCCAGTACGGGTATTAAACCCACGACCTTGGCGTTATTAGCACCATGCTCTAACCAACGGAGCTAACCGGCCGCTTGTAAAGGAGCAACATTTTTAGGATGCACAGAGCCTCGGCCAGTGCTGGCGCGTAAACGAGCAAGTCCACCAACAGCATAGCCTGACAAGACTGGACCCTCTTGGTTGCTCCTTGTGGCAAATCATACAGCCTGGGGAATTAGCTCAAATGGTAGAGTGCTTGCTTAGCATGCGAGAGGTAGTGGGATCGATGCCCACATTCTCCAAAACACAATTTTTTTTTGTGCATCCAAGAAAGCTCCAGTTCACACTTCATGCAGTTTTGTCTAACGACAACCTACTGTCATGTAACAATGACAAGCAACTTTCATGTAACACTGATGTCACAATGTCAGATGAAAACGAATGACATGACTTACTTTCAGAGGAGCAGCGTAGCACACACAATTGATGCCCACAAACAAAGCTGTGGGAAGTTTCCTTGAAGCCAATGCAGAGGGTAAAGAAAAACAACAACTTAAAATGTACCTCATAGCCAGTACGGGTATCGAACCCACGACCTTGGCTTTATTAGCACCATGCTCTAACCAACGGAGCTAACCGGCCGCTTGTAAAGGAGCAACATTTTTAGGATGCACAGAGCCTCGGCCAGTGCTGGCGCGTAAATGAGCAAGTCCGCCAACAGCATAGCCTGACAAGACTGGACCATCTTGGTTGCTCCTTGTGGCAAATCATACAGCCTGGGGAATTAGCTCAAATGGTAGAGTGCTTTCTTAGCATGTGAGAGGTAGTGGGATCGATGCCCACATTCTCCAAAAAACAATTATTTTTTGTGCATCCAAGAAAGCTCCAGTTCACACTTCATGCAGTTTTGTCTAACGACAACCTACTGTCATGTAACAATGACAAGCAACTTTCATGTAACACTGATGTCACAATGTCAGATGAAAACGAATGACATGACTTACTTTCAGAGGAGCTGCGTAGCACACACAATTGATGCCCACAAACAAAGGTGTGGGAAGTTTTCTTGAAGCCAATGCAGAGGGTAAAGAAAAACAACAACTTAAAATGTACCTCATGGCCAGTACGGGTATCGAACCCACGACCTTGGCGTTATTAGCACAATGCTCTAAACAACGTGGTAACCGGCCGCTTGTAAAGGAGCAACATTTTTAGGATGCACAGAGCCTCGGCCAGTGCTGGCGCGTAAACGAGCAAGTCCACCAACAGCATAGCCTGACAAGACTGGACCCTCTTGGTTGCTCCTTGTGGCAAATCATACAGGCTGGGGAATTAGCTCAAATGGTAGAGTGCTTGCTTAGCATGCGAGAGGTAGTGGGATCGATGCCCACATTCTCCAAAAAAATTTTTTTTTTGTGCATCCAAGAAAGCTCCAGTTCACACTTCATGCAGTTTTGTCTAACTACAACCTACTGTCATGTAACAATGACAAGCAACTTTCATGTAACACTGATGTCACAATGTCAGATGAAAACGAATGACATGACTTACTATCAGAGGAGCAGCGTAGCACACACAATTGATGCCCACAAACAAAGCTGTGGGAAGTTTCCTTGAAGCCAATGCAGAGGGTAAAGAAAAACAACAACTTAAAATGTACCTCATGTCCAGTACGGGTATTGAACCCACGACCTTGGCGTTATTAGCACCATGCTCTAACCAACTGAGCTAACCGCCGCTTGTAAAGGAGCAACATTTTTAGGATGTACAGAGCCT
Organism: Salvelinus fontinalis; assembly: GCF_029448725.1. NCBI lineage: Eukaryota > Metazoa > Chordata > Actinopteri > Salmoniformes > Salmonidae > Salvelinus > Salvelinus fontinalis. The sequence continues at coordinate 7,248 of NW_026600308.1, read as the reverse complement.
CGGCCAGTGCTGGCGCATAAACGAGCAAGTCCACCAACAGCATAGCCTGACAAGACTGGACCCTCTTGGTTGCTCCTTGTGGCAAATCATACAGGCTGGGGAATTAGCTCAAATGGTAGAGTGCTTGCTTAGCATGCGAGAGGTAGTGCGATCGATGCCCACATTCTCCAAAAAACTATTTTTTTTTGTGCATCCAAGAAAGCTCCAGTTCACACTTCATGCAGTTTTGTCTAACGACAACCTACTGTCATGTAACAATGACAAGCAACTTTCATGTAACTCTGATGTCACAATGTCAGATGAAAACGAATGACATGACTTACTTTCAGAGGAGCAGCGTAGCACACACAATTGATGCCCACAAACAAAGGTGTGGGAAGTTTTCTTGAAGCCAATGCAGAGGGTAAAGAAAAACAACAACTTAAAATGTACCTCATGGCCAGTACTGGGATCGAACCCACGACCTTGGCGTTATTAGCACCATGCTCTAACCAACGGAGCTAACCGGCCGCTTGTAAAGGAGCAACATTTTTAGGATGCACAGAGCCTCGGCCAGCGCTGGCGCGTAAACGAGCAAGTCCACCAACAGCATAGCCTGACAAGACTGGACCATCTTGGTTGCTCCTTGTGGCAAATCACAAAGGCTGGGGAATTAGCTCAAATGGTAGAGTGCTTGCTTAGCATGAGAGAGGCAGTGGGATCGATGCCCACATTCTCCAAAAAACATTTTTTTTTTGTGCATCCAAGAAAGCTCCAGTTCACACTTCATGCAGTTTTGTCTAACTACAACCTACTGTCATGTAACAATGACAAGCAACTTTCATGTAACACTGATGTCACAATGTCAGATGAAAACGAATGACATGACTTACTATCAGAGGAGCAGCGTAGCACACACAATTGATGCCCACAAACAAAGCTGTGGGAAGTTTCCTTGAAGCCAATGCAGAGGGTAAAGAAAAACAACAACTTAAAATGTACCTCATGGCCAATACGGGTATCGAACCCACGACCTTGGCGTTATTAGCACCATGCTCTAACCAACGGAGCTAACCGGCCGCTTGTAAAGGATCAACATTTTTAGGATGCACAGAGCGTAGGCCAGTGCTGGCGCGTAAACGAGCAAGTCCACCAACAGCATAGCCTGACAAGACTGGACCCTCTTGGTTGCTCCTTGTGGCAAATCATAAAGGCTGGGGAATTAGCTCAAATGTTAGAGTGCTTGCTTAGCATGCGAGAGGTAGTGGGATCGATACCCACATTCTCCAAAAAAACATTTTTTTTTGTGCATCCAAGAAAGCTCCAGTTCACATTTCATGCAGTTTTGTCTAACTACAACCTACTGTCATGTAACAATGACAAGCAACTTTCATGTAACACTGATGTCACAATGTCAGATGAAAACGAATGACATGACTTACTATCAGAGGAGCAGCGAAGCACACACAATTGATGCCCACAAACAAAGGTGTGGGAGGTTTTCTTGAAGCCAATGCAGAGGGTAAAGAAAAACAACAACTTAAAATGTACCTCATGGCCAGTACGGGTATCGAACCCACGACCTTGGCGTTATTAGCACCATGCTCTAACCAACGTGGTAACCGGCCGCTTGTAAAGGAGCAACATTTTTAGGATGCACAGAGCCTCGGCCAGTGCTGGCGCGTAAACGAGCAAGTCCACCAACAGCATAGCCTGACAAGACTGGACCCTCTTGGTTGCTCCTTGTGGCAAATCATACAGGCTGGGGAATTAGCTCAAATGGTAGAGTGCTTGCTTAGCATGCGAGAGGTAGTGGGATCGATGCCCACATTCTCCAAAAAACATTTTTTTTTTGTGCATCCAAGAAAGCTCCAGTTCACACTTCATGCAGTTTTGTCTAACTACAACCTACTGTCATGTAACAATGACAAGCAACTTTCATGTAACACTGATGTCACAATGTCAGATGAAAACGAAAGACATGACTTACTATCAGAGGAGCAGCGTAGCACACACAATTGATGCCCACAAACAAAGGTGTGGGAAGTTTTCTTGAAGCCAATGCAGAGGGTAAAGAAAAACATTAAGTTAAAATGTACCTCATTGCCAGTACGGGGATCGAACCCACGACCTTGGCGTTATTAGCACCACACTCTAACCAACTGAGCTAACCGGCCGCTTGCAAAGGAGCAACATTTTTAGGATGCACAGAGCCTCGGCCAGTGCTGGCGCGTAAACGAGCAAGTCCACCAACAGCATAGCCTGACAAGACTGGACCATCTTGGTTGCTCCTTGTGGCAAGTCATAAAGGCTGGGGAATTAGCTCAAATGGTAGAGTGCTTGCTTAGCATGCGAGAGGTAGTGGGATCGATGCCCACATTCTCCAAAAAACAATTTTTTTTTGTGCATCCAAGAAAGCTCCAGTTCACACTTCATGCAGTTTTGTCTAACTACAACCTACTGTCATGTAACAATGACAAGCAACTTTCAGGTAACACTGATGTCACAATGTCAGATGAAAACGAATGACATGACTTACTATCAGAGGAGCAGCGTAGCACACACAATTGATGCCCACAAACAAAGGTGTGGGAAGTTTTCTTGAAGCCAATGCAGAGGGTAAAGAAAAACAACAACTTAAAATGTACCTCATGGCCAGTACGGGGATCGAACCCACGACCTTGGCGTTATTAGCACCATGCTCTAACCAACGGAGCTAACCGGCCGCTTGTAAAGGAGCAACATTTTTAGGATGCACAGAGCCTCGGCCAGTGCTGGCGCGTAAACGAGCAAGTCCACCAACAGCATAGCCTGACAAGACTGGACCATCTTGGTTGCTCCTTGTGGCAAATCACAAAAGCTGGGGAATTAGCTCAAATGGTAGAGTGCTTGCTTAGCATGAGAGAGGTAGTGGGATCGATGCCCACATTCTCCAAAAAACATTTTTTTTTTGTGCATCCAAGAAAGCTCCAGTTCACACTTCATGCAGTTTTGTCTAACTACAACCTACTGTCATGTAACAATGACAAGCAACTTTCATGTAACACTGATGTCACAATGTCAGATGAAAACGAATGACATGACTTACTATCAGAGGAGCAGCGTAGCACACACAATTGATGCCCACAAACAAAGCTGTGGGAAGTTTCCTTGAAGCCAATGCAGAGGGTAAAGAAAAACAACAACTTAAAATGTACCTCATGGCCAGTACGGGTATCGAACCCACGACCTTGGCGTTATTAGCACCAAGCTCTAACCAACGGAGCTAACCGGCCGCTTGTAAAGGAGCAACATTTGTAGGATGCACAGAGCCTCGGCCAGTGCTGGCGCGTAAACGAGCAAGTCCACCAACAGCATAGCCTGACAAGACTGGACCCTCTTGGTTGCTCCTTGTGGCAAATCATACAGGCAGGTGAATTAGCTCAAATGGTAAAGTGCTTGCTTAGCATGCGAGAGGTAGTGGGATCGATGCCCACATTCTCCAAAAAACACAATTTTTTTGTGGATCCACGAAAGCTCCAGTTCACACTTCATGCAGTTTTGTCTAACGACAACCTACTGTCATGTAACAATGACAAGCAACTTTCATGTAACACTGATGTCACAATGTCAGATGAAAACGAATGACATGACTTACTTTCAGAGGAGCAGCGTAGCACACACAATTGATGCCCACAAACAAAGGTGTGGGAAGTTTTCTTGAAGCCAATGCAGAGGGTAAAGAAAAACATTAAGTTAAAATGAACCTCATGGCCAGTACGGGGATCGAACCCACGACCTTGGCGTTATTAGCACCACACTCTAACCAACTGAGCTAACCGGCCGCTTGCAAAGGAGCAACATTTTTAGGATGCACAGAGCCTCGGCCAGTGCTGGCGCGTAAACGAGCAAGTCCACCAACAGCATAGCCTGACAAGACTGGACCATCTTGGTTGCTCCTTGTGGCAAATCATAAAGGCTGGGAATTAGCTCAAATGGTAGAGTGCTTGCTTAGCATGCGAGAGGTAATGGGATCGATGCCCACATTCTCCAAAAAACTTTTTTTTTTTGTGCATCCAAGAAAGCTCCAGTTCACACTTCATGCAGTTTTGTCTAACGACAACCTACTGTCATGTAACAATGACAAGCAACTTTCATGTAACACTGATGTCACAATGTCAGATGAAAACGAATGACATGACTTACTTTCAGAGGAGCAGCGTAGCACACACAATTGATGCCCACAAACAAAGCTGTGGGAAGTTTCCTTGAAGCCAATGCAGAGGGTAAAGAAAAACAACAACTTAAAATGTACCTCATGGCCAGTACGGGTATCGAACCCACGACCTTGGTGTTATTAGCACCAAGCTCTAACCAACGGAGCTAACCAGCCGCTTGTAAAGGAGCAACATTTGTAGGATGCACAGAGCCTCGGCCAGTGCTGGCGCGTAAACGAGCAAGTCCACCAACAGCATAGCCTGACAAGACTGGACCCTCTTGGTTGCTCCTTGTGGAAAATCATACAGGCTGGTGAATTAGCTCAAATGGTAAAGTGCTTGCTTAGCATGCGAGAGGTAGTGGGATCGATGCCCACATTCTCCAAAAAACACAATTTTTTTGTGGATCCACGAAAGCTCCAGTTCACACTTCATGCAGTTTTGTCTAACGACAACCTACTGTCATGTAACAATGACAAGCAACTTTCATGTAACACTGATGTCACAACGTCAGATGAAAACGAATGACATGACTTACTTTCAGAGGAGCAGCGTAGCACACACAATTGATGCCCACAAACAAAGGTGTGGGAAGTTTTCTTGAAGCCAATGCAGAGGGTAAAGAAAAACATTAAGTTAAAATGTACCTCATGGCCAGTACGGCGATCGAACCCACGACCTTGGCGTTATTAGCACCACACTCTAACCAACTGAGCTAACCGGCCGCTTGCAAAGGAGCAACATTTTTAGGATGCACAGAGCCTCGGCCAGTGCTGGCGCGTAAACGAGCAAGTCCACCAACAGCATAGCCTGACAAGACTGGACCATCTTGGTTGCTCCTTGTGGCAAATCATAAAGGCTGGGGAATTAGCTCAAATGGTAGAGTGCTTGCTTAGCATGCGAGAGGTAGTGGGATCGATGCCCACATTCTCCAAAAAACAATTTTTTTTTGTGCATCCAAGAAAGCTCCAGTTCACACTTCATGCAGTTTTGTCTAACTACAACCTACTGTCATGTAACAATGACAAGCAACTTTCAGGTAACACTGATGTCACAATGTCAGATGAAAACGAATGACATGACTTACTATCAGAGGAGCAGCGTAGCACACACAATTGATGCCCACAAACAAAGCTGTGGGAAGTTTCCTTGAAGCCAATGCAGAGGGTAAAGAAAAATAACAACTTAAAATTACCTCATGGCCAGTACGGGTATCGAACCCACGACCTTGGCGTTATTAGCACCATGCTCTAACCAACGTGGTAACCGGCCGCTTGTAAAGGAGCAACATTTTTAGGATGCACAGAGCCTCGGCCAGTGCTGGCGCGTAAACGAGCAAGTCCACCAACAGCATAGCCTGACAAGACTGGACCCTCTTGGTTGCTCCTTGTGGCAAATCTTACAGGCTGGGGAATTAGCTCAAATGGTAGAGTTCTTGCTTAGCATGCGAGAGGTAGTGGGATCGATGCCCACATTCTCCAAAAAACATTTTTTTTTTGTGCATCCAAGAAAGCTCCAGTTCACACTTCATGCAGTTTTGTCTAACTACAACCTACTGTCATGTAACAATGACAAGCAACTTTCATGTAACACTGATGTCACAATGTCAGATGAAAACGAATGACATGACTTACTTTCAGAGGAGCAGCGTAGCACACACAATTGATGCCCACAAACAAAGGTGTGGGAAGTTTTCTTGAAGCCAATGCAGAGGGTAAAGAAAAACAACAACTTAAAATGTACCTCATGGCCAGTACGGGAATCGAACCCACGACCTTGGCGTTATTAGCACCATGCTCTAACCAACGGAGCTAACTGGCCGCTTGTAAAGGAGCAACATTTTTAGGATGCACAGAGCCTCGGCCAGTGCTGGCGCGTAAACGAGCAAGTCCACCAACAGCATAGCCTGACAAGACTGGACCATCTTGGTTGCTCCTTGTGGCAAATCACAAAGGCTGGGGAATTAGCTCAAATGGTAGAGTGCTTGCTTAGCATGCGAGAGGTAGTGGGATCGATGCCCACATTCTCCAAAAAACATTTTTTTTTTGTGCATCCAAGAAAGCTCCAGTTCACACTTCATGCAGTTTTGTCTAACTACAACCTACTGTCATGTAACAATGACAAGCAACTTTCATGTAACACTGATGTCACAATGTCAGATGAAAACGAATGACATGACTTACTATCAGAGGAGCAGCGTAGCACACACAATTGATGCCCACAAACAAAGCTGTGGGAAGTTTCCTTGAAGCCAATGCAGAGGGTAAAGAAAAACAACAACTTAAAATGTACCTCATGGCCAGTACGGGTATCGAACCCACGACCTTGGCGTTATTAGCACCATGCTCTAACCAACGTGGTAACCGGCCGCTTGTAAAGGAGCAACATTTTTAGGATGCACAGAGCCTCGGCCAGTGCTGGCGCGTAAACGAGCAAGTCCACCAACAGCATAGCCTGACAAGACTGGACCCTCTTGGTTGCTCCTTGTGGCAAATCTTACAGGCTGGGGAATTAGCTCAAATGGTAGAGTTCTTGCTTAGCATGCGAGAGGTAGTGGGATCGATGCCCACATTCTCCAAAAAACATTTTTTTTTTGTGCATCCAAGAAAGCTCCAGTTCACACTTCATGCAGTTTTGTCTAACTACAACCTACTGTCATGTAACAATGACAAGCAACTTTCATGTAACACTGATGTCACAATGTCAGATGAAAACGAATGACATGACTTACTTTCAGAGGAGCAGCGTAGCACACACAATTGATGCCCACAAACAAAGGTGTGGGAAGTTTTCTTGAAGCCAATGCAGAGGGTAAAGAAAAACAACAACTTAAAATGTACCTCATGGCCAGTACGGGAATCGAACCCACGACCTTGGCGTTATTAGCACCATGCTCTAACCAACGGAGCTAACTGGCCGCTTGTAAAGGAGCAACATTTTTAGGATGCACAGAGCCTCGGCCAGTGCTGGCGCGTAAACGAGCAAGTCCACCAACAGCATAGCCTGACAAGACTGGACCATCTTGGTTGCTCCTTGTGGCAAATCACAAAGGCTGGGGAATTAGCTCAAATGG